>NC_040906.2:103138904-103170104 GCF_004126475.2 Phyllostomus discolor | reverse complement strand
CCTTTCATGACTTGGAATACTTCTTTCCAGCCCCTTCTTGCCTGCAAGATTTCTTTTGAGAATCAGCTGATAGTCTGATGGAACTCCTTTATAGGTAACTGTCTCCTTTCCTCTGCTGCTTTTAGATTCTCTCCTTATCTTTGATCTTGGGCAATGTAATTATGATGTCTTGGTGTGTTCCTCCTTGGGTCCAACTTCTTTGGGACCCTCTGAGCTTCCTGGACTTCCTGGAAGTCTATTTCGTTTACCAGATTGGGGAAGTTCTCCTTCATTATTGTTCAAATAACTTTTCCACTTGTTGATCTTCCCTTCTCCTTCTGGTATCCCTATAATTTGGATGTTGGAATGTTTAAAGTTGTCCCGGTTTTCCCAGCCTCTCCTCATTGTTTTGAGTTCATGTTTATTCATTCAATTCTGGTTGAGTGTTACTTCTTCCTTCTGCTCCAAATCTTTGATTTGAGTTTCGGTTTCCTTCCCTTCATCATTGGTTCCCTGTATATTTTGCTTCATTTCACTTCACATAGCCTTCACTTCTTCCTCTAGTTTGCAACCATACTGAACTATTTCTGTGAGCTCCTGACTACCAGTGTTTTGAACTCTGTATGTGATAGGTTGACTGTCTCTTCATTGCCTAGTTTTATTTTTGAGCTTTGATCTGTTCTTACATTTGGGACATATTTTTTTTTGTCTCAGTGCACCTGTTTTGTTCGAAGGGGCAGAGCCTTAGGAGTTCACCAGGATGGGGCAACCCACTCTCCTGAGTTGTGGTGCTGTATGTGGGGGAGGGGTCCAAAAGGGAACAATGCCACTTGCTCGCTCTCTGGTTTTCCACCATTTCTGATGCTACCCACAAGCAAATTGGGCTCTCCCCAGTGAACTCTCCTGTGAGGCTGGGTTTCTGTTCTCCCACTGCCACAATTCCCACAGATCTTTATAGCCAGAGGTTTTGAGGCTTTATTTCCCTGCATTGGAACTCTGGGTGGCTGCAGTCTGTCTCACTGTCCAGTTGTTCCTCCTGGTTTATCGGCACACTAATATGGATCTGCTGGGATCACCAGCAGCTGCCTCGTCCACCTGTTCCTCCAGCTGCCACCCTTCCTCCGGTCTTCTCTTCCCCGGCCGCCTATCTCTGCTTATCCTACCAGTCTACATGAATGTTTCTTCTTTAACTCCTTCTTGTCAGACTTCCATACAGTTTGATTTTCTGGCAGTTCTTGTTGTTTTATTTTTAATTTGTTGTAGTCCTTCCTTTGGTTGCACAAGGAGGCAAGGTGTATGCACCTATTCCTCCATGTTGGCCAGAAGTCCTTTCTGTTTCCTTTTTTTAAATGTGTTTTGTGGCAATGTTCTGAAAGTTTGGGATAGTGATTGATTAACTTGGAATGTTAGGAGGATCAGAGTGATTGAGTAAATTCCCTGAAGAGACACTGCTCATGCAGTCCTTTATGTCCAAATCCAAATCTCAAGAGCCAGTGAGTGAGCATCACCTTTAGCTATCTCTGAGATCACAGTAGTGAAGAGTGTCTAGGACTAAGTGTGGGGAAATGGAGGCACTGTGTTGTGAGGGTGGATGTGGATTGTTTTAGCATGTGGAAGGTGGGAGTCAGCATTTGATTTTTGGCTTTGGATTGTTCTCATGTAGCTGCTTTGGTTTGGGGCAGGTTTAGAGAGCTCAAGAAAGGACATTTTATAAAGACAGTTTTCTGAGCCTGCAAGACACTTGGGAAACCCCTTCGATTATCTCATTTGACAGACCAGAAAACCAATATCTAAGGAGGTGAACAGGTTTGCCCAAAGTAATAGGAATTGGCCCCATGGGGCTGAGCCAGGGTTATTTATCCTATGTCTTCTCAGGGCATGCTTCACACATCCTGCCAGGACAGTCCGAATAGGCTGCTCATGGTCCAACCACTCCACACAACTCTGATGTCTTCTCTGGGTGCATCAGGAAGAGACATAAGTATTAAGGTTTTTAGTCACTGAGGTCCCAGGGCTACAGACTGGACAGTCACAAGTGAAGGCTGGGAGTGGTGGGTTGTTGTTAATAGGGAAAAGTTCTCAACACAGAAGGACCATTCTGTATTTGGAACAAGGAGGGCACATGGATTGGGTGAGGGGAGAAGTGCTTGATCAGAAAGTATTCTTGTGTTTTGACTCACCCCAGCAAAAGTGAAAGAAAATTCATGAGATCATGTGAGAACAAAGAGCACCGGAAGACTAGGCAAACATGCAGGGGATTTCCAACTCAGCTGCTTATATAGAAGCTGGATGCAAAGTCCTCTTTCGACTCCTGTTTCCTCAGTCTCTGGTTTCTGCTGCTCCCTTGATTGCAGGATGGCTTCCACTGCTTCCTGCCTCCGTGTAAGCTGGGGTTTGATCATGGTGATGGGGACAGGGAAAGCACCTTCAAGAGATGGGGATCTTAGGAATGGATAGGGCACAGTGCTCAGGGAGATGGGGAGGCTGGGAAGGCTTCTTGAAGGGGATGACAGAAGCACCGATAGCTCCAGAATGTGAAGGCAGTTTCTGTGAAGAAAAGCTGGTTATTTGGCTCCTGAGTTTTCTTTTGTGTCAGGCCTTGGACTGGCCACTGTGAGGGATAAATGTAAGAGGTGGGTTTGGGCTTTGTGCTCAATAGGGCTGGCAAAATTTGAAACTATGGAAATATTGCCTGAAGGCATTTTTCTCTTATCCTGTTTAGGTGTCCAGGACTCTTACAGTTAAACTTCCTTCTCCTCTCAAAAGAGAGTTTCACAAAACTCATTTATCCTAAGTTGTTAATGAACTGATACATTACCTTATGTAAGAATATGTACCCTATGAAGAGAACCTGAAATAAGGGCAATGCTTAGCACAGAAGAGACAGTACAGTGAAGAAATTCCTGTGATCTCTAAATAGGGAAGATATATATTTTTTTGAACAGAGCATGAGAGAGGTCCTCCCAAGCTTTCAAGAGACAGCACAGGGATTACTTCTGAAGACTCAGATGTGTCCCTACCTTTTGTGAGTGAGCCCTGTTTTAATTAAAGAATGAGATCATATTCTACAATGGGTAGGTATAAAAACACAGGAAACACAGATGAACAAATATACTCGAACATAGTGTCACTTTAATATCTGTCATTATTATAAAGCAATGAGACATTTAAAAATGAAACTAAAGTACAGGGGGTTTTTTTCTACAGTAGTCATGGAGGGCAGCAATGTGCATACCCAATTAGGCTGCCAAATCTCGGAAATTCTATTTGGGAGTTGTTTTAAGAGTCTGGTGTACACCTTTGGATGCTTTGTATTTCTATTTAGTTTTCAATATTTGACAAACTTTATCTGGCTAGGAAGTAGGTAAATGTGGTAGGAAATTATTAATGACAATTTTGGGATGGATAAGAAAGAAGTACAATGATAAGGAATAAGACTGATTTTTTTTGTTGTGAGTTGTAACCTGAGAATTCCAAAAGAGAAGTTCCAAGAAAGGCTGAGCCACAGCTTGTTTTGAAGGAGCTGGAGGACCAGACAGACAATGAAGGGCAGGAGAAATTCAGGAGAGGGAACGAGGGGTGTAAAACTTGGCAGATATTCTTGGCAACTGTCTGTTGGCCTTCATTGTCCAGGTGAATGTTCATTATGAGAAATGGGAACCAATGACCTTCACTGCCAACGTGGAAGACAGAGTGAAGAAGATCAGTGAACATGTCCGATCTAAGACCAAGGTTCCTGTGCAGGATCAGGTCCTTCAGCTGGGCTCGAAGACCCTAAGCCCCACAGGAAGCTATCATCTTATGGATTGACAAGAAGACGACCATCCATCTCACCCTGAAGGTGGTGAAGCTCAGTGATGAGGAACTTCCCTTAGTTCTGGTGGAGTCAGGTGATGAGGGTCAGAGGCACCTCCTCCACGTGCGAAGGCATAGCTCCGTGCCCAGGTCGAAAGAGATGATCGAATCCAAGACTGGTGTAACTCCTGAGAAACAGATTGTTGACTTGCAATGGAAAGAGACTAGAGGATGGGAACACCATGGCAAATTATAGCATCAGAAGGGGCACTTTACTCTTCTTGACATACCACTGCATTGGGGGTGACTATCCTGGGGGACAGGGTGATAGGTGGAGAAAAGACCTTATTTTCTTTTATTTCTTACTCAACAACCACATCCTTTAATGAATTCTCAAAATTATTGAGAAAGAAATCAATAGAATGCTTAGATTTGGAGGTGGGTATTGTAAACTGTAGAATACTTTTTAATACTCTATGATTCTTGATTCTAACATAATTAAGCAGCAGGATTGTGTGTATTACTGAGAACAGAAAATAAGTTTTTAAGGCATATTAGACATACCACTTCAGAAGCCAGCTTGCCAATTAATGCTTTCTTGGTTCCTTCTGATTATAGAAAGACTACCATGTTGCCTTTACTATCCAAAAACATAGTAAGATTTTAGGCTGGGATCAGTGTTCTGCTAACTTCTGTTTCCATCTATGTGTAAGCCAGTGCTTCAGCTATCATATTAGATAATTGTTGAAACCAAATTGAATTTCTATTTGTAGAGACAGTGAAATGATTTATTACGATAGTGAATTAGCCAATCTGACATGGTCACATTTAGCTAATAAAGAATTTAGAAGTTAAATTAAACTATGATACTTCCCGTCTCCTTATTCAAAGCTGTTTGCTACAGAATGAACCTGGCACCATGCCTCCTTCTTACTCTCTCTGTCCCATACCCAATTAAAAACGGTCTTAATTTCTGGGGATTTTGGAGGCATGGAAATATATTTTCCCTGATGATCTAGGGAGTTTTTGCCCTGTGGGGGTTGGTGCTTCTTGGTTACAGATGCTTCAGGCGGGAATGAACTTTCTAGAAGGTGGGGGGTTGTGGAGCAATGTCTGCCCTTCCTGCCTTAGGGCCTAGCAGGTCTTCTCTAGGTTAGAAGTGTCGGTTTGGGTAGGGGTCTAGAGGTTGACTAATCTCTGAATTGACCCCAACACTCTGCCCAGGTTCTGGCTAATAGAGCTTTTTCCTTTCTGGTTCCTTCACTACCAGGTTCTGTCTTGGGAAATCATGTCCCTTTCTTCATCTTACTCCCTTCATTTATTCCTCTGTCCTACTGTCCTTCTCTCATGTTCCCTTACTGGCCACATGCATGTTTTTCTCATAACCTGAGGACATGTCTACCTTCTTCCCCACCAGTCTAGTCCCTTCCTATCTTTAAACCTTGCTCAAGAACCACCTCCTTGAAGAAGAGTGTCTCACCTTAACCCCACTCAGCACAAACTACACTGATGGATGTTTCTCATCAAACATACGGGACAAGTGTTTTGTGGGTGGGAATTTGTCACCTGGTTAGGTGGGCATTAGATTGGACTGGTTTCCCTATAGGAGAGGACCATGGGTGGGGTCTCCTGCAAGGTAGAGTCTACGATTTGTCATCAATTTGAAAGACTTCTGATGGCAGACAGCAGGGAGTCTTCCATGGTGTCTTCCACCAGACAGGGAGAGAGCTAAAGCTAAGCATCATGTCATCCACGTCATCTTACCAGCATAGGATTCTTGAGAGGTGGTTACACTGTCTCCTCAGACTGGAAAGCTCTTCCCCAAATTACTCTTTCTCTTTTATCAGCCAAGGTGAAAGCCTGAGGGCTGTTTCCCCATCTCTAAACCTGCATTTATAATAGAGAATATGGTTTTTTTTTCTCAGTACATGAACGTTTTCTTAATAGGAGGAAGGAATGTCCACTATTAACCTTAGACTTCCTGAGGACAAATCTTGCAGAATCTCATACAGAAATGAATAGCCTGAAGGGTAAACTAACTTTCCAGTGGGCATTCCCATCTTGGGCCCTGGCTAAACTTATTCCCATACCCCACTGATTCACTCACAGCCCAACCTGCTGTCTCCACAGATTGACTTCCCAGTAGCCTCTTGATGCCACCCCCCCCCACCCCCCGCCGCCAACTCCCTTATTTCTGAGGTCATAGGCAAGTAGGTTGAGGGCTGGTGTGACTACGTTGTATGAAAGCAAAACAAACCAACACAAAAAACCACATGCTAACGGAAAAAAAACTCTGCCTCGCCCCAGGGTCATAGCTGTATGTGGGTTGCAGGTAGGTGCAGATGGCGAAGCTGGGTTGTCAGGTGGGAGCCCGCATGTGTCCCCCTCCACCCCACACACCTCACGTTTTCCCCCCATTCCTGCTAGACCACATGCCCCACAGAGGATGGGCCACGGTACCATATGAGTCCAGGATGACCACGGACAGCACTAGTGGGATGACCACACAGGTGGTGAATATCTAGTGCTCGCTGGTGTTTCAGCAGTCCAGTCCAAGCAGCGCAGGCAGCTCCCAGGTGAAGTTGTCCACCTGGCTGGGGCACACAGCAGTTGCACTCGCAGGAGCACGCTGTTTGAGCCCAAGCTTGGTGAGACCACCCAGCCAGCAGGCACCAGCCAGCTGGTGTGGCACACTTCAAGCGAGAAGAGCTGGCCAACACACTGGGTGGCCACCTGCGGTTGAGCGGTTCGGGGCTTCGAAGCCAGGATGACCAACAGCAAACAGTGCACAGTGGAGCGTGCACAGGCTGGCCAGCAGCCGTGGCCTCACGCTCACTGAGAAGCCCGCCTCTACCAGGGCCAGAGGCAGAGGAAGTAGTGCTTGGGGTGTGTGCCTGTGTGCCGAGGCAGGTCAGGAGGTAGCACAGGGAAGAGAATCGGCTGGGGGAGGGCGCATCGCAGAAATCCAGCAGGAAGAAGTGCTCTTCTGTGCTGTGGTTGACCTAAAGGATCAAAACTCCCAGAATGTTTGGAAGGACAAAAATATGAAAGGGCGACATTATCCCTTACAAGCAAAGAAAACCTGGGCCCGTGGGGCGAGGTGCGGAAGGGGATGGAATTTGACAATGCTTACATATGGATTATAATCGCACTTACAGATCTGAACCCTTAGTTTAGGAAGATAGACATTTATTAGTATAGTTTAGTTACTGTATTTACTAGATTCCAGGAGGAAGACAGAATGTCCATTCTACAGGTGAATAAACTTAGGCGCACAAAAGCTAAATTGTTCCAGCTAGCGAGTGGCTGTGTGGGGCTTGTACTCAGGCCTGTCTGATTTCCATATCAGTTCTCTTTCAGCTGCTTCCCTGCTTCTGGTTGTACTCCTCGGGGCCAAAGCAGAAACCTAATCTTCTCCCCACATGATAGCCCTTCAGGTATTGGAAGACAGCTTTCCCTCTGAGCTTCCCTACCCCTTCTTTGAAACTGTAGTGCTTACAAATAAATGCAATAAACCAGGCTGGGTACAATCAACACCTTCTTGTTTCAGGTGCTCTGTTCATATTAAGACAACCCATTACACTGCTGACTGTGGACTTCTCATCCATGGTAAGTCTCTCTCCTAGGCTGCTCCCAATGCCCATGCCCTTCCTGTTTACAGTCGGGTGTGCTGATTATGATCAACAGAGACCAGAACGTGTGTACCAACCTTTAAATAGAGTTGTCTGAGTAGAGGAAAGAACACTAAACTAGAAGTCAGGAGAACTAGGTTCCATCTACCATAACTGCCTTGGGCCAGTTATTTGACATGGGGAAGGCACTTTATTTCCCTTCACCTTACTGTTTTCTTGTGTAAAAGAAGGACTTAGAACTAGGTGCCTTCTAAGCTTCCTGTGCTATCCTCCTGGCTCTGATTTCCATAAGTATTTTTCAAAGAAATGTTCTGAGAAGGGAACATAGAACATTTTAACTCTTGAGAGTGATGCTGAATCAAATATCCTTAATGCTACAAAAACCATAATGGTTAATGTGATGGATGAAAGTCATATACAAATCTGTCTACTGCATGTTTCCTGACAGGTATCACTACACAGATATATTCTTTTAAACATCATATTCACTATTCTTACTTTAAAATTACAATCTCCTAATTTTCTACTTTTAAGGAAAAAACTCTTTTCCACCCAACAAAACATCATGTTTATATAGTTCTGTCATTTTATCCTCTTTGGGCAGAAGAAGTTTTACCTAATGTGATTAAGAACAAGGGTTTGAGAGCCAGACTGTCCAAGTCTGAGTCTTGACGCTGCCATTTTCTAGCTGAGCAGCCTTGGGCACATTGCTTAACCTCTTTGTGCCCAGTTTCCTCAAATTAAAATAGAATTGGTTAAGTGGGAAAAATACATAGAGCTCTTGGAAGAGTGCCTGGCATACAGTTGGTATTTAATAAATGTTAATTATTGTTATCCTTATTTCACAGATCAGGAAACAGATTTTTAGAGGGGTCCTACACTAGATAATGACAGATTAACATGTAAATTTATGTCCCTTTTCATATTAACACCAAACTTTATTCACCTGAGAATTAAGCATTGTTCCCATTTTATAGAGGAAGACAGAAGGATAATTGAGGTTAAAGAACTTGCCCAAGGTCACACGTTTTGTAAATGCTTATCCGAATTTCAATCCAAATCTGATTAATTCCAAGATCCTTGCTTAAAAATAAAAATAAACCAGACTATTATTTTAGTATACTAGGGACTGTGGAGGATTAAAGTACACGCAAAGGTGGACCTCCATTTTTAGATAATTTTATAGCATTGGGGTCATGTTGGAGATGAATAAAACACAAGAGGTTACATTCAGGCTCATGGCCCAATGGTGCTGGAGATGTTGAGTTATAAAAGTCAGAATTTCTAATTCTGTGATTACATAGATACATACCAATGGTTCGGCCAGGCAAGCTTTCAACTACTTCCCTCTAAACATGCCAAACCCTGAAAATAGGCACACAACAAAATCTCACAGAGCATCCTTACTACATGTATGCACAAATTCCCAAACACATAGCTCAGCACATGTGTATACATATACACTCTCTCCCATAATCTCCCTCAAGCATCCAGAAGGCAAATCTGCTTTAAAAAGTATTCTATAATGTGTCCCCACACCTCAGTTGGTGTTCCAGAATGTGACCTTTATTTGTAAGATCACTTTTTCCTGAGGGCAATGAAAGAAAAAGCCTACCTGTACGTCTTGTTCTCTGGCACTAATCTTTAGGCCTTCAGTTTGCAGATGATAAATTGGCCTCTTGCTTCTGCTGGGTTTGAAATGGCGGTGGGAATGGTGAAAGAAAGACAAAAACGTATGACTGTTGATTTCTGCAATAGCACCTGATTCAGAGACAGGGACCTCAGGAGGAAGATGTGGGGTGAGTCAGCAGAGGAATGAATAGAATGTCTTTGCATAAGAAGCCAGCCAAGCCTTGTGAAGCATCGAGACTCAGGCAGAGCTGGTAATGTCTGTTCCTGGAGAGCCCTGTATTGGGGTATAGACAGGACAAGACCTGGAGTTCTGTGGTGGTATGTCAGCATTAGCTGGTGGTGGTGACAGAAATATGCTTCCTGATTTAAAGTGTATGGCAGTTGTAGAGAAGGAGGAAGATGGTGATGAGTCCTCTTACAAGAGAGAAAGCTTTCCCTGTTATTTAGAAGAGTGGATGGAGCTGTGGGCAGCCCATTCCCATGATTAGGACTTTGTCTGGAGGTGTTTAAAGAGAAGTTCCCCAGGGTGAGGAAGGGGAAATCTTGGCAGGAAAGGTCCTTTGGGGTGATGTGTCCCTGGCATATGTGAAGGTCAGAGGCAGCATAATTCCTTCTCACTGTCATTTCTATTCCTAATTTCAGTGGTTTAAGATTTCAATCCCTGAGTGACTATTTATTCTTAATTATATTTTATTGATTATGCTATTACAGTTGTCTCATTCTTCCCCTCCACTTTATCACCCTCCACCCTGCACTCTGCCGTCCCTCCAGCATTCCCCCCTCCATTTGCTCATGTGCATGAGTCTCCATTTCTGTGATTCTGTTCCTGTTCTACTAGTTTGCTAAGTTTGATTTTGTTTTTCTTAGGTTCAGTTGTTGATAGTTGTGTTTGCTCTCATTTTAGTGCTCAAAGTTGTGACCTTCTTTTCTTTCTTAGATAAGTCCCTTTAACATTTCATACAATAAGGGCTTGGTGGTGATGAACTCCTTTAACTTGACCTTATCTTGGAATCACTGTATCTGCCTTCGCATTCTAAATGATATCTGTCAGATAGAGTTATTTAGGTTGTAGGTCCTTGCTATTCATGACTTGGAATACTTCTTTCCAGCTCTTTCTTGCCTGCAAGATTTCTTTTGAGAAATCAGCTGATAGTCTATTGGCAACTCCTTTGTAGGTACTGTCTCCTTTCCCCTTGCTGCTTTTAAGATTCTCTCCTTATCTTTGATCTTGGGTAATGTACTTATGATGTGCCCTGGTGTGCTCCTCCTTGGTTCCAACTTCTTTGAGACCCTCTAAGCTTCCTGGACTTCCTGGAAGTCTATTTCCTTTGTCAGATTGGGGAAGTTCTCCTTCATTATTTGTTCAAATAACTTTTCCACTTGTTGATCTTCCTCTTCTCCTTCTGGTACCCGTATAATTTGGATATTGGAATATTTAAAGTTGTCCCAGAAGATCCTAAGCCTCTCCTCATTTTTTTTGGAATTCTTGTTTCTTCATTCTGTTCCGGTTGAATGTTTATTTCTTCCTCTGCTCCAAATTGTTGATTTGAGCCCAGGTTTCCTTCACTTCCCTGCTGGTTCCCCACATATTTTTCTTTTTATAGCTTTTACTTCTTCCTTTATTTTGCGGCTGTATTCAATCACTTCTGTGAGCCTCCTGATTACCAGTGTTTTGAACTCTGTGATAGGTTGGCTGTCTCCTCATCGCTTAGTTCTATTTTTGGAGTTTTGATCTCTTCTTTCATTTGGCCCATGTTTCTTTCTCTGTGTGCCTCTGTTGTGTTGTAAGGGGCAGAGCCTTAGGTATTTGCCAGGGTGGGGCAACCCACTGCTCTGTATTGTGGTGCTGTATGTTGGGGAGGGGTCAAAGAAGGAACAGTGCCACTTTCTTGGCTATCGCCCTGCTTTCAGTCACTTTCCCTGCTAGCCACAAGCAAGCTGTGCCTTTCTGGTGCTGATTCCTGGGTGAGTGGGTTTGTGTACATTCTCAGACCCCAATGGGTCCCTCCAACAGATTCTCCTGTGAGACTGGGAGTTCTCCTGAAACCCTCACAAGTTTTTTACAGCCAGTGGTTTTGAGACTTTATTTCCCACCCCTGGATCCCTGGTTGTGTGGCCTTGCTCCCCTGTTGTTCCTCCTGGATTATCTGCACATGAATGTGGGACTTCCCTAGCAACTACCTTGCCATGTGTCCTGTCTTCCCTGGCTGCACATATCTGCACCTCCCACCAGTCTTGATGAATGTTTCTTCTTGAACTCCTTGGTTGTTGGGCTTCTGTACAGTTCAACATTCTGGTGGTTTGGGTTGTTTTTTGTTTTTAATTGGTGGTTGTCCTTCTTTTGGTTGTGCGAGCAAGCAAAGTATATCTATCTTCACCTCCACCTTGGCTGGAGCTCCCTGAGTGAGAGACTTTAGCTAGCTGCTTACACTTAGTGATTCTCAGTGTCATCCTGTATAAAACATGGAAAAACAACCCTCATTTCTACAAGGTTGTAGAGAGGATGAAGTCAACCTCAGTCTGAATGCAGCTTTGACTTCATGTCAGCTTTCGCCACAGCTTTTGGCCCTCCTTGTTGCTGTCACCTGACTCCTGGTCAGAAGAGATAAAGTCATCTCTTTTGCTCTGCTTTATTTCCTGAAGATTTTTGTCTCTGGCTCATTTTCAGTACTGCTACTGTCACAATTTGTTTTTTAAAAAATATATCGTATAGATTATGCTATTATAGTTGTCACGATTTTCCCCTCTTTGTGGCGTACCCCCATTCCCTCTGGAAATCCCCCCTCCTTAGTTCACATCCATGGGTATGCATGTAAGTTCTTTGGCTACTCAATTTTCTACACTGTTCTTAACATTCCTCCCATCTATTCTATATCTACCAACTTGCACTTAATGCCTGCACATCTTCTCCTATTGTCCCCCTTCCTCATCCCAACTGATAACCCTCAAATGATTTTCATATCTATGATTCTGTTTCTGTTCTGCCTGTTTGCTTAGTCTGTTTTTTAGATTCAATCATCAATAATTTTGAATTTGTTGCCATTTTAATGTTCATAGTTTTTATCTCCTTCTTTTTCTGAAATAAGTCCCTTTACCATTTCATATAATAATGGCTTGGTGATGATGAACTCTTTTAGCTTTACCTTGTCTGGAAAGCACTTTATCTGCCCTTTGATTCTAAGTGATACCTTTGCTGGATAGAGCAATCTGGGTTGTAGGTCCTTGTTTTTCATCACTTTGAATACTTCTCGCCAGCCCCTTCTTGCCTGAAAAATTTCTTTTGAGGAGTCAGCTGACTGACTGTCTTATGGGAACTCCTTTGTAGGTAACTCTTTGCTTTTCTCTTGTTGCTTTTAAGATTCTCCCTTTATCTTTCACCTTTTGTATTTTAATTATAATGTTTCTTGGTGTGGTGTTCTTTGTGTCCATCTGGTGTGGGACTCTCTGTGCTTCCTAGACTTGTATGCCTATTTCCTTCACCAAATTAAAGAAGTTTTCTTTCATTATTTTTTCAAATAAGTTTTGAATCTCTTGCTCTTCCTTTTCTCTTTCCAGCACCCCTATGATTGAAATGCTATAATGTTTCAAGTTGTCCCAGGGGTCCTTGGTTTATCCTCATTTTTTATGATCCTTTTTGTTCTTGCTGTTCTGATCAAATGTGTTTTTTCTTCCTTGTGTTACAAGTCATTGATTTATTTCTCAGCTTCATCCACTCCACTGTTGATTCCCTGTAAATGTTTTTTTATTTTTCTTAGTGTAAACTGCATTTCTACCTGGGTCTTTTTTGTGCTGTTGAAGTACCCAGTGAGTTCCTTGAGCATCCTAGTAACCAGTGTTTTGAACTCTACACCTGATAAGTTGCTTCTCTCCATTTTGTCTTGGGTCCATCAGTGAGAAGTCTGTGTGCCAGCCCTTTAAGAGGTATGCCTGGGACTCCAGCGGCCATAAGTCTTACTCAGCCAAAATCCAAGTTTGGTTTTATAGCCAGAAGTTACAGGGACTTCTCTTCCCGACCCTGAAAAACTCAGTTGGGGATCTGGAGTAGGTCTTGGTCCCCTCACTCCACAGCTGAGATAGCTCCCCCAATCTTTATCTGCACACAAGGGTGTGGAACCAGCCCCATCCATGTCTTCTCTTGATGTGGCTTCCTCTTCACATCTGTATTTGTATGACTTCCACTTAGCTAGACTTCAGGCATTGCTCTGTAGTTTAGTTGAAATATTGATGTGGTTGTGGGAGGATGTGAGTACCATTTTTATGTACGCTGCCACCTGTGCTACCATCTTCTCCATGTCTGGATTATTGTGAATAACGCTACAATGAATATGGAAATGCAGATACCTCATTGAGATAGTGATTTTATTTCTTTGGATATAACCAGAAGTGGAATTGCTGAGTCACATGGTAGCTCTATATGTAACTTTTTGAGAAACGTCCACACTGTTTTCCATAATGGCTTCACCAATTTACATTGCCACAAACCATGCATGATTCTCTACATCCTTGCCAGCACTTATTTGATAGTGGCCACTTTAATAAGAGTGAGGCGGTATCTCACCATGTTTTGGGTTTGCATTTTCCTGAAGATTAGTTATGTTGAATGACTTTGCATGTTCCTAGTAGCTGTTTCAATGTCTTTGAGAAAAAGTCTACTCAGGTCCTTTGTCCACTTTTTAATCAGATATTTTTCAGAAAACAAAGTCTCTACAGGTCCTCTGACAGTTTTGAAAATTGAGTTGTTTGCAATTAAAAATGGGCAAAGGACCTGAACAGACACTTCTCCAAGGAGGACATACAGAGGGTACAGACACATTTGAAAGGATGCTCAGCATCACTAGCCATCAGAGAGATGCAAGTTGAAACCACAATGAGATACCACTTCACATTAGTCAGAATGGCCATCATAACCAAATCAGCAAACAAGAAGTGCTGGCAAGGTTGTGGAGAAGAGGGAACCCTTGCACACTGCTGGTGGGTGTGCAGAGTGGTGCAGCCACTGTGGGAAACAGTATGGAGTTTCCTCAGAGGACTAAAAATGGCACTGCATTTGACCCAGCAATTCTGCTTCTGGGATTATACCCTAAGAATCCTGAAACACCAATTCAAAATAACCTATGTGCCTCTATGTTCCTAGCAGCACAATTTACAATAGCCAAGTGCTGGAAGCAACCTAAGTTCCCATCACTAAGTGAATGGATCAAAAAACTATGGCACATTTACACAATGGAATATTATACAGCAGAAAGGAGAGGGAGCTCCTACCCTCTACATGACAGCATGAATGGATCTGGAGAGCATTATGCTAAGTTAAATAAGCCAGGTGTTGAAAGACAAATACCATATGATCTCATCTATAAGTGGAACCTAATCAACAAAAGAAACAAGCAAGCAAAATATAACCAGAGACGCTGAAATAAAGAACAAACTGACAGTAACGAGAGGGGAGGTAGGAGGGGGTTTGAGGGGATATAAGAGGAAAAGGTGGGAAGGGTCATCCAGGAACATATATAAATGACACATGGACAAAGCCAAAGTGGGATAGGCTCAAGGGTGGGAGGTGGGAGTGGCTGGAGTTGGGGGGGAATGGGGAGGGGAAATGGAGACAACTGTTCTTGAATGACAACAACAGAGTTGGGTTGTTTGGGTTTTGTTGTTGTTGTTGTGTATGTACTTTATATATTTTGGATATTAACCCCTTATCAAATATATGGTTTGCAAATATTTTTTCCTTATATCATAAATTGCCTTTTTAATTTATTGATTGTTCTTTTGCCAGGTAAAATCTTTTACATTTTTAAAATATGTTTATTTATTTTAGAGAGAAAGGAAGGGAGAGAGAGAAAGAAAACAACATGGATGTAAGAGAGAGACATTGATAGGTTGCTCCCCATATGTTCCCCAGCCTAGGTATGTGCCCTAAGGAAGAACTGAACCCTCATAATTTTAGTGAACCTGACGATGCTCCAACTAACTGAGCCACACTGCCAGTGGCTGTGTTGAAGCCTTTTAATTTGATGTTGTCCCACTTGTTGATATTTGCTGCTTGTGTTGCTTGTGCGTTTTGGTATCATATCCCCCCCAAAAAAATCATTTACCTAGACCAGTGTCAAGGAAATTTTGCCCCATGTTTTATTCTAGAAGTTAATTTTCATGGCTGGTGTGAGATGGAGTTCCGGTTAGATGTTTCTGTTACATCTGTTATTTCCATTTGATCTAAAATATAGTTCAAGTTTAATATTTCCTTATTGAATTTCCATCTGGATAGTCTATCCACTGTTGAAAGTGATCCTCTACACTTATTGTATTATTGTACATTCCTTCTTTCAGGTTAGAGTTTGGTAAGTATATTTAAAATTTGCGTGCATGGGTATTTAAATTGTTATATCCTCCTGACAGGTTCACTTCCTTATTATTATAATCACCTTCTTTGTCTCATTACAGTTTTTTATGTAAAGTCTGTTTTTGTCTGGTATAAGTATAGCTACCCCTGTCTCTCTTTTAGTATCCATTTGTATGTGTGTCTCCTGGAGGCTGAAGTGAGTCTCTTGTAGGCCACATATTCTTGGGTCTTGATTTTTAATTATTTTTATTTTTTAAATTAAAGTGTAGTTGACATGCAATATTATATTACTTTCAGGTTTACAAGTGATTCTACATTTATATACTTCACAATGTCATCACCATGATATATCTAGTAACTATCTGTCACTGTCCACAGTTATTTCAATGCTATTAACTATGTTGCCTGTGCTGTACATTACATCCCGTGACTTATTTATTTTATGGCTGGAAGTTGGTATACCTTATTCCTCTTTGCCTTTTCAACCAGTCTTCCACTTGTCTCTCCAAACTCACAACCATTACTTTGTTCTCTGTACCCTTAAATCTGTTTCTGTTTTGCTTTGTTTCTGTTGTTCTCTAGAGTCCAGATACAAGTGAAATTATACAGTATTTGTCTTTCTTTCTCTGACTTATTTCACTCAGCACAATACCCTTTAGGTCCTTCCATGTTGTTGCAGTTGGCAAAATTTTTTTGTTTTTACTACTGAATAATATTTCCTTGAATACATATAGCACATTTTCTTTATCCATTTATCCATTGGGGATGGTTCTTGTTTTTTTTTTTTTTTTTTTTTTTTTTTTGATCCATTCATCCACTCTGTGTCTTTCAATTGGAGAATTTAACCCATTTACGTTTAAAGTCACTATGGATAGGTAACTATTTACTATTGCCATCTTGTTAATTTTTTTCTGGATGATTTTTAGTTCCTTCATTCCTTTCATTCTGTCTTGCTGTCCTCTTTTGTGAATTGATCATTTATTGTGGTATGATTTGGTTCAATTCTCTTTATCTTCTCTGTACTTATTATAGGTCTTTGTTTCGTTATTATTCTGAGACTTCTTTGAAACTTCTTATAGACCTAACAGTCTATTTTAAGCCAATAACTTAACTTTGATTTCATACAAAACTGTGACCCTTTTATGGTTTTGATATCACATTATTCATCTTTTTATATTGTATATTTCGTTAGCAAAGTATTATAGCTATTGTTATTTTAATACTTTGTCCTTTAACCTTTATACTAGAGTTAAGTGGTTAACACACCACCATGTTAAAATGTTAGTGTATTCTAAATCTGACTATATTCTTGCCTTTACCTTTATATTTTTATATGTTGTCATGTACTAGTGTCTTTTCATTTTAGCTTGAAGAAATCCTTTCAGCTTTTTTTGATAGGCATGCCTAATGGTGATAAAATCCCTCAGGTTTTGTTTGTTTGGGAAAGTCCTTATTTCACCTTTATTTTTGAAAGACAACTTTGCCTTCTAATTTATTCTTGGTTGGCAGTTTTTCTCTTTACATATTTTCAATATATCATTCCATTCTCTCCTGGCCTGCAACATTTCTACTGAGAAATATGCTCAATAACCTTATGGGTTTCTCTTGCATAAGAGTTTTTTTTCCTTTTTTTGCTTTAAAATTCTGTTTTTGTCTTTGGTTTTAGATAGTTTTATTATAATGTGTGTTGAAGAAGATTGTTTTGGATTGATATTGGGGGATAGCTATTAGTTTGATGAACATTCATGTCTAAATCTCTCCCTGGGCTTGGGAAGGTCTCAGTGTTTGTTTGTTTGTTTTTTTCTTTAAATAAGCTTTTTGCTTTTTTTTCTCCCTCTCTTTTGCTTCTGGAATACCAGTGATAACTACACTAGTACCCCCTTATCCGTAGCTTTGCTTTCGGCAGTTTCAGTGACTTGTGGTCAACTCTAGTCCAGAAATATTAAATGAAAAATTCCAGCATTTCTGGATAAGTTGGAGGCATAGGTAGAAACTATTCACTACCTCACACAACCAAAAGAAGGATGACAATCAATCTAAAAGCAATAAACAACCAGAAGTGCCAGAAAATCAAACTGCACAGAACTCCGACAACCAAGGAGTTTAAAAAAAACATTCACCATTCAGAAAGGACCCATGTGGCAAGGCAGCAGACTGAGTGGGCAAAGCAGGGCTGGCTGAAAGGCAAACTAAAGACTCTAGGATAGCTGTAAACTACTGTGTGTGTTACACACTGGGAGAAACTCCAAGTCTCACATGAGAGAGTTCATTGGATACTGGGGCTAGAGTGGAGTGAGCCAGCCACATTGTTCCCTCTCTGGCCCGTCCCCCACAGAGAGTACCCCAAGGCAGCAAAGAGGGTTGCCTTGCCCAGGTGAATACCTAAGGCACTGCCCCCTTACAACATAACAGGTGCACCAGACAAGGAAGTATTGCCCAAATGAAAGAACTGGTCAAAGCTCCATAAAAAGAGAGAAGCAACGAGGGGAGAGCTGACCTATCTGATGCAGAGTTCAAAACACTGGTAATCAGAATCCTCGCAGAACTGATTGAGCTCAGTCGCAAAATGAAGGAACAAATGAAGGCTACCCAAAGTGAAATAAAGCAAAATATACAAGGAACCAACAATGAAGCGAGGGAATTGGGGCTCAAACAATGATTTGGAATGAAAGAAAGAAATACATATCCAACTCGAACAGAATGAAGAAACAAGAATTCAAAAAAAAAATAATGGAGAGAGGCTGAGGAAACTCTGGGACAACTTTAAACACCCTAACATCAGAATTATACTGATTCCAGAAGGAGAAGAAGAAGGGCAAAGAATTGAAAACTTCTTTGAACAAATAATGAAGGAAAACTTCCCTGATCTGGTGAAAGAAACAGACTTCCAGGAATCCAGGAAGCCCAGAGAGTCCTGAAGAAGATGAACCCAAAGAGGAACACAACAAGGCACATCATCATTAAGTTACCCAAGATTAAAGACAAAGAGAGAATCTTAAATGCAGCAACAGGACAGGACAGAGTTACCTACAAAGAAGTGCCCATAAGACTATCAGCTGGTTTCTCAAAAGAAACCTTACAGGCAAGAAGGGGGAAAACTTACAGAAAGAAGTATTTGAAGTCATGACAGGCAAGGACCTACATCCCAGATTACTCTATCCAGCAAAGCTATCATTTAGAATGGAAGGGCAGATAAAGTGCTTCCCAAATAAGTTCAAGTTAAAGGAGTTCTCATCACCAAGCCATTATTATATGAAATGTTAAAGGGACTTATCTAAGAAAAAGAAGAAGGTCACAACTGTGAACAGTAAAATGACAGCAAACTCACAACTACCAACAACTGAACCTAAGAAAAACAAAGTCAAACTTAGCAAACAACTAGAACAGGAACAGAATTCTGTGATGTCCATCACAGAAATGGACATCATATGGAGGGTTTTCAGTGGACAGGGGAGGGGTAAGAATGGGGTGGGGGTGGTACAGGGAATAAGAAGCATTGTTGGTAGGCACAAAATAGATGGGTAGAGGTAAAAATTGGTACAGGAAACAGAGAAGTCAAAGAACCTAAATATACAACCCACGGACATGAACTAAGGTGGGGAATGCTGGAGAGTTGAGGGGTGCAGGGCAGAGGAGGGATAGAGGGGGGAAATTGGGAAACCTGTAACAGCATAATCAGTATAACATACTTAAAAATAAAATAAAATCAGCAGAATCACTGGAAAAGAATTCCATAGACAAACAATTCATAAATTTTAAATTGCAGTCCATTCTGAGGGTAATGTGATGAAATCTTATGCCGTCCTGCTATGTCCCACTTGGGAGTAAATCATCCCTTTGCTCCGCATATCTGTGCTGTGTAGGCTACCTGCCCACTAGTCGCCTAGTAGCCATCTCAGTTTCAAAATGGACTTGTGGTATTGCAGTGCTTGCATTTAACCCTTATTTTACTTAATAACGGCTCCAAAGCTATTCACATAACTTGTATTGCAGTATGTCGTTATACCTGCTTTATTTTACTATTAACTATTGTTGTCAATCGCTTACTGCTTCTAATTTATAAATTAAACTTTATCAAAGACGTGTATTTATAGAAAAAAAGTATATATAGGGTTAGGTACTATCTGCAGTTTCAGGCATCCACTGGGGGTCTTGGAACAACATCCCCTTGTGTCTGTATGTTTTAGCTTTGCTGGTCTCTGAATGGGGTGAAACCAAAGTGGGTCCTTGGTGTAGTGCCCTGAAAGTCTGGGAAAGCTGATTATTCACCTGAGTCTTCTTTTCCCAGCTGGGGAAACTCTTGCTAGGTTGGGAGTTTCCTCTTAGCACTGAGCAAGACTGGCTTGTGGGGTGGGATGATACAGGCGGAACGAAGCTGTGTCTTCCTTCCCTTTTTGGACAGTTGCTCTCAGTTTTTTGTTTCATTGTGTTGCTGAAGTTTCTTAAGTGGACTCTGGAGCCCTCCCAGAGCTGTTTTTGTCTGTGGATAGCTGTCTAATTGCTGATGTTTGTGGAGGATGGAGGCTGAGGTCTCCTACACTGCTGTTTTGGTGACATCACCTTTTCATGATCACTAACTTTAGGCTGAGCTGCTAATGCTGTCCAACATTCCTATTATATTTATTTAGTTCACTCATTGGCCCATTCTCCAAGATAACTAGTGGATACTTTCTCATCTCCTTCAATCCCTCATACTCTCTTTTCCTCAGATAATATCCTCTCTCTCAGCTAATAATTTACTTCATATTTCATCGAAGAAGTGTAAAGCAATCAGAAGAGAACTTTCACACACTGTCACCAGCACATCTGTTCACCTACTTCCATCTGTGTTTGTATACTCTACCTCTTCTTCTGATACTACTAGGAATAAACTGTTTGTGACGCCAATCCCTCCATGTGTCTACTAGGTTCCATCCCTTTCTTCTAATCCAAAGATATTGCTCTAGTATTTCCTCCTCTCTCCTGTAGCGCCATTTTTCTGTTTAGTGGATCATTCCCATCAGCACATAAACTTGTCTGCATGCCTCTCATTAAAAATAATCTTCTCTTGACTGCACTCTCCTCTAGCTACCATCCCAGCTCTAACCAATCACTTACAGCACTTCTCTTCTCTCATTCTCTTTTGCATTAACACACATAAGGCTCTAACACTAAAACAGCATTTATCAAAGGTCACAAATGACCTCCCCATTACTGAATCCAATAGTCAATTTTCAGTTTTCATCTTACTTGACTAAAGAGGGGTGTGTGATGGGCCAGATCTTTCTCTCATCTTTGAAACTCTTTTTTAGCTTGGCTTCTTAAGCAGCACACTCTTTCACCAGCTCCTTTTCAATATCCTTTGTCGTTTTCTCTTTATCTTCCTGTACTTCTTGGGTATCTTTATTCTTTAAACCTCTTCTATTTTCTACCTGCACTTCCTAGCTTATCTCCTCTATATGCTAGTCCTCCTAAATTGGTATTTTCAGCCTGTCCTCTCTCCTGAACTCTAGAGTCCTGTGTCCAGTTGTCTACTCACCAACAGCATTTTGGTATCTAATAGACATCTTGAGCTTAATCTGTCACAAACTGAGTTCCTTATGGTCCTCCCAAATATATTCCATCTATAGCTTTTCTCATCTCTGTTCATGGAAATTCATCTGCAAACCAAAATTCATCAGACAAATATCTGTGTTACAACTTTTCTTCATCTCATCTACTGACGATCTATCAGCAAATTATGTTGCCTCTGTCTTTAACAATGTGTCCTGAAGTTGTCAAGTTGTTGCCATCTTCATGGCTACCAGTCTCGTCTGGTCCTAAGCCATCATCACTTCCCACCTGGATTACTGAAATTGTCTCCTGGTTCCACCCTTATCTTTATTTGGTATGTCCTCAACACAGAAGCCAGATTTACCCATTTAAAACACCAGTCAGGTCATGCCCCTTCTTTTCTCAAAATCTTCCAATTATTTTCCACATCACAATAAAAACCGAGTCCTCACATGTACCAGGCCTTACATCAGGCTTCTCAACTTCAGCACTATTGACATTTTTGCACTGGGACTGTGTTGCGCAGCATAGGATGTTTAGCAGTATCCTTGCCCTCTGCCTACTAGGTGACAGTAGCACCTCCTCTCCAGTTATAATAATCAAAACCATCTCCAGACATTGCCAAATGACCCTTGGTGGGCAAAATCCACTTTATTGAGAATAACTGCCCAATCTGATCTGGACCCTTGTTATCACTCTGACCTCAGTTAGAGGGATGGAAGTTGGCTAGAAGGATGTGACTATACCTTGTACCCGCTCCCTAGGTAGAACCATAAGTTCAAGACCTGACATTTAAGGCATCCAGCAATCCAGACCTGTTTCCAAATTCAGCATGTATTCTGCTTCTCTTCACATGAACTTCTTGCACTAGTTCAATTGGGTGACTCCCTGTGTTTTCCTTCTTCCACATCTTAGCACTGGCATTTCTCTTTGCTTGATTAAAAGGTCCTCTTTGTCTCTTTCCTCTACTCAGTCCTCCCAAACACTCAAGGTACAGCACAAGCCTCACCTCCTCCAAGAAGACTTCCCAAGCCTCCTATTACTCCCCAAATCCCTTATATTTTGCATCACCAAACATGACATTTTTCACATATTGCTTTTCAGTTCATCTCACTTCATTATAATCTGATTGTAAAGAAAACACATACTAATTATGGAAAACCAGAAAATATGAGAGGTAGATAGAAATATATAAATATAGAGAGAAGGAAAAAAGTCTATAATTCTTACTGTTACTATCCATTATTAATCTTTCAGTATATCTCTTCATATTTTTACATAGCTGAGTTCATTATGGTTTCTGTAAATTTATTTTTGTACTTTTTTAGTCACCTAACATTATAATAAAGGAATTTCTACATTATTGTATATTTCTTATGAATATAAGAATATAATTTATATTTATTGGCCATCTGCTAATGATCAGGCACTATAGTATCCACAAGATACATGTGGATGTACTGGATGTGTCAGTTTATTTATCTTATTTTATTTTTTTATTCTCACCTGAGTACATTTTTTTCTTTGGTTTTATATAGAGAGAAAGGGAATGAGAGAGGGAGGGAGGAAGAGGGAGAGAGAGAGAAGAGAAAAACAAGAGAAGAGAAGGGAAGAGAAGAGAAGAGAAACATCAGTGCAAGAAAGAAACATCTGTTGGTTACCTTCTTGTGTATATATGCCCTGACAGGTGATTGAACCCACAACCTAGGTATGTGCCCTACCTGGAGATGGATGTAACCTGCAACATATCGGTGTAGGGGATAACATGCCAACCAACTGAGCCACACTGGCCAGGGTGATGTGTCAGTTTATTATAATTTACTTAGTTGTTGCCCTCTTCTTTGATATCTAGATTATTTTTTAAAAGAGCATTAAAGGTGAAATTTCAAGAAATAAGTGATTTTTCTTGATTTTTATCTTTTTTATTTTTAGGAAAGAGTGGTGGTAGTAGAATGATTGCACCAAATATGTTTTTAGAATGACTAGAATCTATCTATCTATCTATCTATCTATCTATCTATCATCTATCTATCTATCATCTATCAGTTACCTCTATATCTAACTCCCTAATGACAAAGTGAAAACAGTTTGTGCTTTACAGACAAGAAGATCTGGACTTGAATGCTGGCCATTATGCCTTGTCTTGAGCAAACCATTTGACATCTGTGAGCATCATCATGGTCATCTATACTCTGAGTATAATGCCCACCTTAGTGCAAGCTTATTGTGAGGATTAGAGGTAGTATATGCAAGCCCCCTGATACTTAGTAGAAGCTCAGTATATGACAGTTTTAAGAAAAAAATTATGCTTCTATTAGCCATGTACAGTTTAAATGTTTTTCTGCCACTTTCTAGCAATTGTTAAATATTTTTATTCAGATAAAATATATTATTTGAGTGGTAAACAATTTAATTCTGTGTTATTTTCATTTTAAAGTTGCACTGTATATATATATATCTCTTTCTTCACCAAATATATCCAAAACTTCACAGTGTGTACACTCGGCCAGACCTACTTGGCTCTACCATTTCTAACTCCTGTGTACTTGGCCAAATTCACCTTTTCATATTCTATTATTTGATTACTATGGACAAGCCACACAGGATGCTTCTCTGTTCTTTAAACAGGCAAAGCTCTGTGTATTACCTGTTTCTTCTTCCTGGAATACTCTTCCCCTCACTTTGTTTAAGACTGGCCCTTTCCATCTTTCAGAACTTGTCACAGGTAGAAACAGAGGCCTCATATCTGGGGCTTACAGGGGATGAGGCCAACCAGAAAAGGCACGGCAAGGAGAATCTGCAGGTGAGACATACCTGTGGTTGGTGGGAGGTAAACAAAGACCCCATGTATGCTTCCCAAGGAAAAGTGTTAGCTTAGAATATTTGACAAGCCCAGAGATGAAATTGGCTTTGTATTATTGCCACAGTGAGAGGAGGCATACCAAATTACCATATACTAGTCAAGTAAGACCTTTTATAACCATTAACTTATTTCCTGTCCCCCCTGCAAGTCTGAGAGCCAGAGACAATATAGCAATTGGAGGAGCAGTGGAGTAGTAAACCCTTTTCCTAATTCTCACTAGAGGGAGGCCCTAGCTGGGACATGGTAGAAGTTCAGAATATTGAATATAGGATTTTGGTAATTTTACTTACTTAAGTCCATACTCAGACCAAAAATGGTCAGAGGACTTTTTATGATCTGAGTGGGCCCAATATTTCACCCAATGGATGAAAGAGCATCTCACATAGCTGGTTTGCCCAAGCCGTGAGGAAATGGAGTATATTTTCTGTTGAAATTCTACTCTTTGGAATCCTACTGATTCAGTGTTTCTGGTTACATTTATTCGTTTATTGTCTCTCTCCAAACAGAATGTAAACTCAAGAGGGCAGGTACATGGTCTCTCTTGTTTATATCTGTATCCTTAGTGCCTGTAAATTAGGATTGCTAATATGCTACCCCTTTTGTAGCATTTGAAAGTACTTGGTAAAATAGAGTGACACATTATTATTATTGATGATATGTTTTTGTTATTTTAATAAATTTAAATCATCTTTTTGTGGTATAATTTACATAGAATAAAGTACATGTATTTAAAAGGTACAATTCAGTACCAAATTTATATTCTGTGAAACCATTGCCACAGTCAATATACAGAACATTTCTGTCACCACCAAAATTTCTCTCTACCCCCTTTTAAGGGGCTTTAACCCCAGGCACCCACTGATATGTTTTCTGTCACTACAGTTTAGTTTGCATTTTCTAAAATGTCATATAATGGACTCATACATTATGTACTCTCCTGTGCCTACAGTTGATTCTTGAACAGCAGGGGTTTGAACTGCACTGGTCCAATTACAGGCAGATTCCACTCCTCCCCCCCCCCCCCAATAAATACCTGTACCGTTTTTGATCAGCAGTTGGGGGTCCAGAGATGTGAAGGGCTCATCTAGGGCACTTGACCATCCACAGGTTTTGGTAGCCCTGGGTGTCCTGGAACCAATCCTCCTACCCCCTGACAGAGTGGGGGATGGTAGTTAAATTTGGGAGGAGTCAAAAGTTGTATCGGATTTTTGATTGGGTGGAAGGTTAGTACTCAAACCCCCCTGCCTTGTTCAAGGGTCAACTTCATTCTAATAGTGGTTGCAGAAACAGAGATTTAGAAAAATGAGGAGAGGCTTAGGAACCTCCAGGATATCTTCAAACGTTCCAGCATCCAAATTATAGGGGTGCCAGAAGGGGAAGAGGAAGAGCAACAAGTGGAACAAATAATAAAGGAGAACTTCCCCAATCTGGCAAAGGAAATAGACTTCCAGGAAATCCAGGCAGCTCAGAGAGCCCCAAAGAAGTTGGGCCCAAGAAGAAACACACCAAGGCACATCATAATTACATTAGCCAAGGTGAAAATGAAGGAGAGAATCCTAGAAGCAGCAAGAGATAAGGGGACAGTAACCTACAAAGGAGTTCCCATCATACTGTCAGCTGATTTCTCAAAAGAGACCTTGAAGGCAAGAAGGGGCTGGAAAGAAGTATTCCAAGTCATGAAAGGCAAGGACCTACATCCCAGATTACTCTATCCAGCAAAGCTTTCATTTAGAATGGAAGGGCAGACAAAGTGCTTCCCAGATAAGGTCAAATTAAAGGACTTCCTCATCACCAGGTCATTATTATATGAAATGTTAAACAGACTTATCTAAGAAAAAGAAGATAAGAAATATGAACAGTAAAATGGCAACAACCTCACCATTATTAACAACCAAACCTAAAATAAAAACAAACTAAACAAACAACTAGAACAGGCGCAGAATCACAAAAATGGAGATCGCATGGAGGGTTATCAGCGGGGAAGTGGGAGGAGGAGAGACAGGTAAAAGGTACAGAGAATAAGTAACCAATAAATGGTAGGTAGAAAATAGACAGGGGGAGGTTAAGAATAGTATAGGAAATGTAGAAGCCAAAGAACTTATGTGTATGACCCATGGACATGAACTAAACAGGGGGAATGTGGGTGGCAGGGAGTGTGTAGGGGGGGAAATGGGACAACTGTAATAGCATAATCAATAAAATATATTAAAATAAAATAAATTCTTTTTAAAAAGGAGCTTCCTTTTGACCTTGCAATTCCACTCTGGGAATATACCCTCAGAATCTTAAAAGAGCAATTCAAAAAAACATTATGCATCCCTATGTTGACAGCAGTGTTATTTATAATAACCAGGATTCGGGAACAGCTTAAGTGCCCATTAGTAGATGAGTGGATAAAAAAATCTGTAGTTGTAGTACATTTACAAAATGGAATTCTACATAGCAGTAAAAAAGTAGGAATTCCTATATTTTGTGACAGCATGGATGGAACTGGAGATTAGTATGCTAAGTGAAATAAGCCACTAAGTGAAAGCAAATACCATATTATCTCACTTATAATTGAAATCTGAGAAACAAAATAAATAATGAGCAATATAGAATCAGAGGCACAAAAACAAGGAATAGACTAATAGCTGTCAGAGGGGATGGGGAGGGTGGAACTGGTTGAAAGAAGGTGAAGGGATTAGACAAAAACATATATGCATCATCCATGGACATGAACAACTGTGGGTGATTGATTGTGGGAAGGGGGTTGTTGGGGGAGGGGACAAAGGAAAAATTGGGACAACTGTAACAGCATAAACAATTTTAAAAATTTTAAAAAGAAAGTTTAAGACAAAGAGATCATCTTGAAAGCTGCTAGAGGAATGTGGCTTATCACACATGAGGGATCTTCATAAACAAAAATTAGGAACCAATTTTTCAGGAATGTAGTGTATAAGGCAATAGGATGGCATCTTTAAGTGTTGAAAGGAAAAAATTGTCAATCAATATTCTACATCTGGCAAAATTATCCTTCAAAAATGATGGAAAAATTAAGACAGTCTCAGATAAACAACAAGTGAGGGAGTTTATAGCTAGTAGACCTGCTCAGTAAGAAATGTTATAGATAGGAAGATGTCAGGGTAGGTGGAAGCTGAACCCACTTGCTTGTGCACCCAACTGGGACACCTAGCCGATTTTCTGAAGAACAGAGTGAACAGCTAACAGAATCCAAGATGATACGAAGTTTGGAAGCCAAAGATTGCAGAGGGTGTTCAAAACAGACAGTAAGGAGAGTTCATAGGCCACAGGAAGGTCCCTGGGCCCTGCACCAGGACACGCAGCTGCTGCAGGAACTTTGGAGGAGAGCCAGGTCAGTGATTGTAACTTCTTGGCTCCCTCCCTACCCAGAGCAGGGAAGCCAGTCCCGTGCTGAGAGATGCAGATGCTTGAAGTCTCTGGGGGGATAAAGATGCAGTGGGAGACCCACAACAGGCAGTGTTCCAAGGTTGGGACTGTACCAACGAAACTGGGGAGCCAGGTGACACCTGGAGATGGGAGAATAGTTAGGCCTCGAAGGACCCTGACCCGGAGAATCTCCATACTGGTCAGAGAGTTGGGCTGTGTGAAAAGTCAGGCACTTGTTAGGTACTGCTGCCCGCGACCAAGGTGGAACTCACTAAAAAAAGGCTCTCAGCCACTGTACAAGATCCTCTCTCATGCAGTGGTCTAGCCAGTGAAGAGGGCTGTGATTTGCTCCAAATCAGGGTGCTTCACTGACTGATCAAGGTGGGAAACGGGGGCCCAGAGAGGTAGCATGCCCCAGAGAGACTTAATTTAAGAGGGGAACTAAACTGCCCTGAAAGGGGAAACGCCAACAAAGAGTGAGGAGGAGGGGTGTCAGTTGTTCCCTCTCAGTGCACCTCACAGACTGATCAAACAGTAGCATAACAAGGTGGGCCTGGCACATATGGACAGTATGGGCCATGAAGCACTCTGAATGCTTGGGCCAGAGGCTGGGTGCCTGTGAATACTGTAGCCCAGACCAAGCCCCCATCCTCACAGAACCACAGGAAAAGAGAAAAATGGAGCAGCTGCCCTCTGCCTGTAGCATCCAGGAAACAAGCAGAACCCGTATGGTGGATTTAAAGTCAGAAGAAGGGTTTTTTTTCCTTCCAAGTGTAAAACAATAAGACCTGAGCTGCTAAAGGACCAAAGATAGATTCAGAGGGAGATCAGAAGGCAAACACCAACAACTGAGACAAAATTCACTTTGCTATCACACAAAATTTGCATTTTGTTTTTTTTATTTTATTTTTACTTTTTTTGTTTTTTAATATATTTTATTGATTATGCTATTACAGTTGTCCCATTTTCCCTCCTTCACTCCTCTCCACCCTGTACACCCTCTCCCACCCACATCCCCCCCTTTAGTCATGTCCATGTGTCATACTTATAAGTTCTTTAGCTTCTACATTTCCCATACTATTCCTACCCTTCCTCTATCTATTTTCAACCTACAATCTATGCTACTTATTCTCTGTACCTTTTCCCCCTCTCTCCTCTTCCCACTCCCCTGTTGCTAACCCTCCAGGTGATCTCTATTTCTGTGGTTCTGTTCCTGTTCTAGTTGTTTGCTTAGTTTCTTTTGGTTTTACTTTAGGTGTGGTTGTTAATGATTGTGAGTTTGCTGTCCTTTTACTATACATGTCTTTTCTTTATCTTCTTTTCTTAGATAAGTCCCTTTAACATTTCATAAAATAAGGGCTTGGTGATGATGAACTCCTTTAACTTGACATTATCTGAGAAGCACTTTATCTGCCCTTCCATTCTAAATGAAAGCTTTGCTGGATAGAGTAATCTGGGATATAGGTCCTTATCTTTCATGACTTGGAATACTTCTTTCCAGCCCCTTCTTGCCTGTAAGGTCTCTTTGGAGAAATCAGCTGACAGTCTGATGGGAACTCCTTTGTAGGTGACTGTCCCCTTATCTCTTGCTGCTTCTAGGATTCTCTTCTTCATTTTTACCTTGGCTAATGTAATTATGATGTGCCTTGGTGTGTTTCTTCTTGGGTCCAACTTCTTTGGGACTCTCTGAGCTTCCTGGATTTCCTGGAAGTCTACTTCCTTTGCCAGAATGGGGAAGTTCTCCTTTATTATTTGTTCAAATGCATGTTCAATCTGTTGCTTTTCCTCTTCCCCTTCTGGTTCCCCTATAATTCAGATGTTGGAATGTTTATAGATGTCCTGGAGGTTCCTAAGCTTCTCCTCATTTTTTTGAAACCTTATTTCTTCATTCTTTCCTGTTTGGTTGTTTTTTTCTTCCTTCTGGTCCACTCTTTTGTTTTGAGACCCAGTTTCCTTCCCATAACTATTGGTTCTCCGTGCATCTTCCTTCATCTCTTTTATGGTAACCTGCATTTTTTCATGTAATTTGTGCCCAAAATCAACCAATTCTGTGAGCTTCCTGATCATTAGCGTTTTGAACTTTGCATCTGATAGATTGGCTATCTCTTGGTCGCTCAAAAGGATGAGCCCTGGGGCATTGATCTGTTTGTCTGTTTGAGACATGTCTCTCTCTCTCTCTCTGTCTCTCTTTTTTTTAGTCTGGTCGCTCCTGATATGGTGAGGGGTGGAGCCTTAGGTGTTCACCGGGGCTGGGCACCCCAGTTGCTAGATTGTGACGTTGTATGTGGAGGTGGGGTTGGGAGCAGGAGCAGGGGCAAACAATAGCGGTAGCTCCACTCTCTTGGGATCACAGTCCCTTCCCTGGAATCCTGGGCTGCGCACTCTGCCATGGTCCATAATCGCCACCTCACTGGGTCCACCAGCTGCCGCTCGCGTACTCAGGGTCCACCCGCTGAGATCCTGTGTGCCCCGGATGCCTTATGCACTCCCGGTTGCCCTATGTGCCCAGTTCTCCCTGTTCTCTGCACGTGGCCATGGCGACCCATGCCCAGCTGCTCCTCTCTGCCCCTCCTACCAGTCTGGATGAATGGGTCTACTTCAACTTCTTGGCTGTCCGACTTCCATTCAGATAAATTCTTTGTCAGTCCTGGGTGTTATTCTGCCTCTAAATTGTTGTTGTTCTAATCTTGGTTGTGCATGGAGGTATGGTGCATCCACCTATGCCTCCATCTTGCTGGAAGTCCTTTTTTTGTTTTTTATTATTCTTTTATTTTTTCTTTCTTCCATTTAGTTTTCTTTGTTTTTCTTCTTTGTCTGATTTCATTCTTTGACAGGGTTTCTTTGTTATCCCTGATTTCATATTGCATTTTAATTATTCTCCTTTCACTTCATGTGTATTCTAAAAACACACTATTCTTGGTCTTTTACTTCTAATTCTTTTTATTCAGATCATATATTTCTTGTCATATTATTGTTTCTCCAGATCCAACACAGCACCCTTCCTTGGTCCTGGTCTATTTCTCCATCTTCCTGAGCTTTATTGCTGTTGTGCTTAACTTTACTCTCTCACACATTGCACCAAGTTCCTATCCCTTACTCTCCCTATATCTGACCAACTAACTTCACATACACACTCTGCTTTGTGGAGTCCGGTCACATTCTTTTTCCCCTCTAATAAGAGTCTTATCACTTTTTCACCTTTTATAAAGGGTGGTTAGTTGGGTGAAATATCATGGTTATTGCTATATTGCTCCAAAGGATTTTCTCTCTGTTCTCTACTTGTTAGTACTATAAATCCCATAGAATACTCTCCTGCTGTCTTTTTTAAAAATTTTATTTTATTTTAATTTTTGTTAAAGTACAGTTTTCTGTCTTTTGCTCCCATCCCAGCCCAACCCCCCCAGCCCTCCCCACCTCCTTCCCATTTCCACACCCCCTAGTTTTTGTCCATGTGTCCTTTATACTTGTTCCTGTAAACCCTTCCTCTTTTCCCCTGAAATTCCTTCCCCTCTCCCCTCCGGTCGCTGTCAGCCTGTTCTCTATTTCAGTGTCTTTGGTTATATTTTCATTGTTTTTCTTTTTGTTTTGTTGTTTAGGTTCCTGTTAAAGGTGCGGTCCCACTGTCTCAATCCATTTTACCTTCATCCTGCCCATGATCATATACAAGATAAGGTGGGAGTTATGAGTACCAGTAAACCCACTGGAGGAGAGAACCTACCAACAAAGGAGCCACCAATGGGTAAAGCCCAAGTACAACAAGAAAGCCCACACAGACAGAAGAAAGAGCAACTGTAGAGCATACAGAAAGGAAATCAAAGAGACTGCTCTACTGAGTCCCAAAGAACTCCTACCACAAAAGCTCACCCCACAAAGACAGCTGGCAAAGCAGAGCATCAGGAATTGTGGGAACAAACAATTAGAGTAACCTAAAATGGGAAGACAAAGAAAGACCCCACAATCAAAAGGAACGGAAGACTCCCCAGTAAAAGAGCTAAGTGTGGAGAAAAGGGAACCCTAGTGCACTGTTGGTGGGAATG
>NC_040906.2:103034737-103138704 GCF_004126475.2 Phyllostomus discolor | reverse complement strand
GAACCACCAACAAAGGAGCCACCAATGGGTAAAGCCCAAGTACAACAAGAAAGCCCACACAGACAGAAGAAAGAGCAACTGTAGAGCATACAGAAAGGAAATCAAAGAGACTGCTCTACTGAGTCCCAAAGAACTCCTACCACAAAAGCTCACCCCACAAAGACAGCTGGCAAAGCAGAGCATCAGGAATTGCGGGAACAAACAATTAGAGTAACCTAAAATGGGAAGACAAAGAAAGACCCCACAATCAAAAGGAACGGAAGATTCCCCAGTAAAAGAGCTAAGTGTGGAGAAAAGGGAACCCTAGTGCACTGTTGGTGGGAATGCAGACTGGTGCAACCACTGTGGTAAACAGTATGGAATTTCTTCAGAAAACTAAAATTGGAACTGCTTTTTTGACCCAGAAATTCCACTGCTGGGATCATATCCTAAGAACACAGAGACATCAATCCATAAGAACCAATGCACCGCAATGTTCATAGCAGCATAATTTACAACAGCCAAGTGCTGGAAGCAACCTAAGTGCCCATCAGTAAATGAATGGATAAAAAAAATATGGTACATTTATTCGATGGAATACTACGCAACAGAAAGAAAGAAGCAACTCCTACTCTTTGCAACAGCCTGGCTGGAACTGGAGAGCATTATGCTAAGGGAAATGAGCTAGGTAGTGAAAGACAAATACCATATGATCTCGCCTATAAGTGGAACCTAATCAACAAAGTAAACAAGCAAGCAAAATATAACCAGAGACATTGAAATAAAGAAGAATATGACAGTAACCAGAGGAGAGGGAGGAAGGGATAATGGGGGGAAATAGGGGGAGGGCAGTCAAGGCACATGCATAAAGGACACATGGACTAAGACAAAAGGGGTAGGTTTGAGGGTAGGGTTAGGGAGGGGTGGAGCCAGGGAGTGTGTTGGGGGAAAATTGAGACAACTGTACTTGAGCAGCAATAAAAAAAAAGATATGTGTTTTTTTAAAAAGAAATGCTATAGGTAGTCCTCAGATGAAATGAAAGAACAATAGATGGCAACTTGAAGCTATGTATAGAAATAAAGATCCTTAGTAAAGGTAACTGAATAGGTAAATATAAAAGGTAGTACTTCTTAGTTTTCCTATATTCCTATTTTGAGATCCGGCTTCCTGGCAATGCCATCAGTTTGGTTCAAATAAGCTAATAAAATTTAAAAAAATAAATGAAAGCTAATACTATTTTTTTGTTTATAACTTCTCTTTTGTTTCTTATATGACTTAAAAAATGCCTGAAACAATAACCATGAATCTATACACACAATGTATAAAGATTTAATTTGTGACAATAGCAACATTAGAGGGGTGATGGAAGTAGACAGGACCAGGTTCAATGTATGCCATTGAAGGTCATTGATTCTAGGGCTTGTCATTGATTCAAACTAGATTTGTACAATTTAGTGTGTTAACTATAATACCTATGGTAAACCACTAAGAAAACAATTAAATAACCCTCGGATCCAAAGAAGACCATAGAAAATGTTTGTTTGTTTGTTTGTTTGTTTGTTTGTTTTACCAATTGGGAATGCATTATTTTGACATCTACACAGAAAGCTGCTACATACAATGCTGAACATCAATAGGTATTCTGCAGAAAGAGTAATATTTTCCTTATGTCTGCCTGGGATGTCTGACAAAACCGGTGACAGTGATCCAGGAAATCATGGTGAGTGAAAACCACACTGGAAACACCAAAGGGCTTGTGAGTGGTGTCTAAGAACAGGGAGGAGCAAGGTGATGGTCCTCACTCAATACCTGCATCTGCAAAAGAAGAGGCCTGAACTGAGATAATGATTAGGGACAATATTGTTTACATGGCTGATGCTGAGCAGTCCTAATGACCCAGAGGCAAGAACCAGGGATGGTCCCATTGCAAGTGATCTACCTGATGGTGTGGCTGTCTCTGGAAGGGGCTATAGGCAGAAGGTGGCCTTAGAGTGGTAAGTCACTGCGATGTGGTTGCATAAAACAAATGAAACCCCTGCTACCCAAGCCCACCTCTGCCCGGTTGACCCCACTCACCCATTGAGAATATTTTTAAAATAGATATACAACCTATAGAAATTCATGGATGCAGCTAAAGAGTGATTATATCTGCAAATGCCTACATTAGAAAAAAATCCTATTTAATAACATAATGTTCCCACCTTACCAATCTATAAAAGAAGAGAAAATTAAACCCAAGCCAGATAAAGGACACTAATAAGGATTGGCAGAGAAATCAATAGAAAAAACATAGAGAAACCAATGAACATAACGTTTCTTTGAGAAGGTCAACAAAAGTTACAAACCTTTAGCTAAATTAACCAAAAAAAAAATGACAAGACACAAATTATCAAACTGAGGAATGAAAAGGTAACATCACCACAAACCCTACAAAAATTAAAGGGATTATTAAGGAATATTGTGAACAACTTCATGCCAACTAATCCTTCCAAATTCTTCCATAAAAGAGAGTAGGATGAAACACATTCAAACTTATTCTGAGGACAGTATCCATACTGACTCCAAAAGAGAAACATCCCAAGAAAGAAAACTACATCCCAATATCCTTCATGAATATATATGGAAGATCCTCAACAAATATTAGCAACCAAATCAAACAATGTAGAAAAATGATTATATACCACAGCCTAGTGTTATTTATTTTAGGAATGTAAAGTTAATTTAACATCCAATCATCAATTATTATAACATATTATCTAAATAAAATAAGGGACAGAAACCCCTTCATTACCTCAACAGAGATGGAGAAACATTTGATGAAATTCAGTATTCATTCATGTCTTAAAAACTCTCTGCAAATTAGAATAGAAGAGAAAAAGTTAACCTAATAAAGGAAATCTTAGAAAGAAATTACAGGTGACATCCTACTTAATGGTGAAAATCGGTATGTTTCCCCCTTAAGGTCAGGAGTGTATGGTGGAGGTTCTCCACTCTTATCACTTCCATTTGGCATTGTATTGGAGGTTATAGTGGCATGATTAGGGGAGCAAAAATAAATAAATAAAAAATATTCTGTGGAAAAAAAAACTTCTTTGTATTCAAAGATGACATAATTCCATAATGAGAAAATCCTAAAGAGTGCACAAAAATAACTACAAACTAACAAATGGATTCAGCAAGGTCATGGAACATAAGATAAATACATAGGAACAAATAGCATTCCTATATACCATGATCAACCTGAAAATAAAACGCAAATCTATTCATAATAACATCAAAGAGAATAAGAAGTGCAAAACATGCACACTGAAAACTACAAAAAACCACTAAGAGAAATTAAAGATCTGTTTTTCTGACTTATTAAAGACAAATGGAAAGACATTCCATGTCCGTGGATTGAAAGATTCATTATAAAGATGTTGATTCCAAATTAATCTTTAGATTTAATGTAACCCTATGAAAATTCAGCAGGCATTTTTGCATAAATTGAACAAGCTAGTCTAAAATTTATATGCAAATGCAGAGCCAAGAACAGTCAGATAATTTTTGAAAAAGAACAAAGTTGAAGAACTTACATTTCCCAATTTCAAATTAACTATAAGTTAGAGTAATCAAGACGTTGTGGCATTAGCTAAAGATCCACACATATTGTAGATCAATGAGAGGGTGTGATTGGCAAAGTTGATTTCCCAAAAAATTAACACATAATGTGTAGATTGGTAAGAACATATACAATTGAAGAAGAAAAATAAAGGAGTAATTTCATTTTTCTCTTCACCCAATATCTTCCCCAAATACTAAAACCCTACTTTCTGCTCAATTACTATACCTTGGACCCATCCCTCTCACCTGCAGGAAAAGTTATGAATAATTCCCAGATTAGGAAGATCTTGGGTCGTAAGAAACCCATGACTCCTCACTTTGCCCCCACTATGAGATCATGGTCAGATTTAGGAAACAGGAATTACTGGTTCTCTGAAAGATCAAAAATTTCTTACTGAATTATCTACAAATATTTCCTCTATATTCTCTGTACCATAACACTTTAGAAAACAAAATTCAGATAGTCATTTTTCAATATATCTAACCCTGCCTTTTGAATTACCACCCTTCCACCAAACTTCTGTTCACCTCTCTATGTCCTACATACATGTGGTCCATGTTACCCTCAACATTCTAGAATAATAGCTGATGGACCACAGAGCCAAATGTCATGGGTGATGAGGCTGGTAGGCTTGGGCCATGTAGCTTATTCAACTTGTCTAATACCAATTTTTGTAAACACCTCCGTTATTTCATATAACCCCAGGCAGAGTGGTCTATTTACCATCATTGAGCAAGTCCCCCTGAGTTTCAGTCTCCTCTCTCACCCTTTTTTCCTGCATGGGATAACTTCTTTTGCTTCTCCTCTCTCCATAGTTAATTTTTTCTACCCATGTTTTTACGTTCCACCTCCCTCCCTCATGAAACCATGCTTGACCACACCACTTCAATATAATGATACCAAACCCAGGTTCAGCTGCCTGCTGCTCAAAAGCTAATCTTGAGAGACAGATGCTGATGTAAGAAAAAAATGGTTTTATTCAAGAGCCAGCAGACTGAGAAGATGGGGGGCTCTCATCCCAAAGACCATCTTGACAACTGGACATGGGCAGAGGGTTTTGTAAGGAGGAGGGAGGAAGGGAAAAAAAACAGAGCAAATAAATTGAAAGGAGGATGTTGAGAGTTCTCTGTTGAGGGGGCTACATGCAAGCATCACAGTCTGTTCAGATAACAGTTGAAGGTCAGCAAATTTCAGAGCCAGAATGTTGGAAGGTGGGAGTCTGCTTCTTTTGAAGTTAATTCCTAGAAATCTTAACAGGCTATTTATCTGCGTATTATTTAACAGATCATCATTTACAGAAATAATCTTAAAAGAATGGTGGGGTGGGTTACAATAACACTTATTTGTTATACCAGTGCTTCTCAAACTCTGGAAAAGTACCAAGGGCTTGCTTTGTTTTGTTCCCTTGGTCAATAAGATGAGTCCACTAGTCATATGCTTGGATACTATGGCAATGTCAATTTGCTATAAAAGTTCCTAAATGCTTTTTCTCAATTTATGTACTTATCTCATCACAAACTTATAACAAACACTTCACATACTAGCACTTGTTCAGAGACTGCCCTTTGTGTAACAATACTCTAGAGCACTCATTTGACATTGAACATACTTAACCTTCTGTGTTTAACAGGTCTTTTTTGTATGGACCTCTTGTCTCACCAGCCAGAAGGTAACCAACCTTCAGGTGGGCAGAGGACATGTCTTAACTAATGCCTTACCCCAAACTGTAATGTTTGTGGGCTGACTGATGGTAGACTCGTACTGGATTATGAGGGAAGTTTTGGATTTGAAATAAAGAACAATGTGGTGAAAATCACTAGCTCCTTCTATAATATCCTTGATATCAATAAAAAAAGATAATACTGGATTAGTAAACCAAGGATCTGATTGAAGTTGTGCTCTGAGTTCCTTTGATCCACATAGCTTCAATCTCCTCACAGCACCCACTACAGTCAGGCCCATAAAGAGAGCAAGGTAACTATCTTAAGACAGATTGACCCGGAACTTGCCATCTCCCAACTAGCATCATGTCTCTCATTCAAAGATAAGATCTTTAACAAATTAAGAAATATTGCTATTTTAAGAATATGGATTTCTGGAAAGAGTTATAGAAGCTATTACTCACTGTTCTACATGCCACCGTAAAAATACCTTTAGTTTCCAAAAGTTCTTTGAGAGCAATCTTACCAAAAACATATTGCGTTATCACACCAGTCCAACATGGATCCATATCCCCTCATTCTGGCATCAGAGAATCAATGGGGATACCCTCACTGAGTAAGGCTGATAATTATGTACAGCTAATAAAGAAGAATTCTGAAAAAATGAAGAGAAATGAAATGAGATTTCTGTGGTTCTCCCACATAGCACCCCTGTAAATGGCTCTCTGTGCAGAGTCCAGGCACCTCCCATAAGCTTGTCTCCCTGGGACAAACTCATGGCCACTTGCTTAAATGTCAACAGTCTCTTGAATGGCGTGAGAGCTCAAGAATGAGACCCAAAAGAGGGTGAAAGATAAGAAGAGACACTCAAGCTTGAAAGGGGCAGCAAGATACAAAGAGGATGGTATGAGAAGTAGATAAAGGCAGTGATCTAGAAAGAAAATGGGACCAACTGCAAGGAATATGAATTAAATGACCAGCACTGTTCCCTACATAGAACAATAGCATCGTAGAGTTATCAGGACAGTTGAGCAAAAAAGAAGGCTCATCTGATCCAATGCCATCATTTTGGAGATGAGAAAACAAAGGCACAGAGTGGAGGCTTAAAAGTGTCCAAAGCCACACAACTACTTGGTGGTGGAGCAAGAGTTAGAACTCAGGTCTTGTTTGGCCTAGCTATGGCCACTGTGTTCTTGTCATCTCTACTTGCTGAATTGAACAAATAGTTGAATTGTTCACTCCTAGTTTCATCATGAGACTTCAGTCAAAGCTGTGGATTCAGGGAGAAATGAAGGGGCCAGGCTTGTGAGATAGAGCAAAGAAAAAGACATAGGCTGAGTGCAAGCCCGAAGAGCATAAAGAAAAAGGATAACATGCACATACGGGCAATCACCCCAGGGGGCATCAAAAGGCCACTTCTCACCAGAGCACACTGTTGCCATCCATGTTAGTCTGTGAAGCATAAAGACAGAGCAAAGTTAAGCTGGAGAAGGCCATTAGAGAGCCCCCAGCTTGAGCCCCAACTCCAGTATACCTCCCTGAACCCGACACAGAAGAACCATCTCCTCTGTCATCCTTCTCTGCTTGCATCTCTTCCATACTCACTTCCTACCCTTGTCCCTGAGCAACCCACGGCCCTCTTCTTCACCTTCTACTTGCCCTTTCCCTAATGCTTCCTCTTTCCAACTTCTCTCCCCTGACACTACCTTCTCTAACTTCCCCAGTCTCAGAGGACCCACTTTCTGAAGTGTGTCCCAGCCCCTGATGGCATCTGCTACCAGAGTCCTCCTCTCTCACTCTGTGCAACTGAAGTAGAAAGTGACTGGGGAGATAGAAACAGAAGGAAATGGAGTGAGAGGTGTAAGCAGGCTAAAGCACTGAATAGAGAAAAATAAGGGAAAAAGCCCTGACTGGTGTGGCTCACTTAGTAGGTTATCACCCTGTAAAGTGAAAGGTCAACAGTTCAATTCCCAGTCATGGCACAGGCCTGGGTTGCAGGTTTGGTCCTGGTCAGGATGTCTAGGAGAGGTAGCTGATTGGTGTTTACCCCCAAATTGATGTTTCTCTCCCTCTCTTTCTCCCTCCCTTCTCCTCTTTCTAAAAGTAAATAAGTGAATAATCTTTTCTTTAGAAAGATAAGGACAAAAAAGAAAAACACTGGCTCACATGAAAAGTGGTGTCTGTGTTCCCTGGGCCAGCTTCTTTTTACAGCTGGGGAGCAGTCTGCTAGTAAGATCTCACTTCCCCAGCCTGCACTCACCAGTTTCTGCCATCAGATTCCACCTGTAACAGCCTGGTCCCCCAGCCTCACCTCTCCCTCTTGGACTTTCAGGGTTCACAGTTCAGTGCTCAAATGGAAGAACTGGAGATACTAGTAGGTGAGGATCTTATCTAAGCTGGGAAAGGATGTAGGACATAGGAGTGGATACTGAATAGAGACAAAGGCTCCAGCTCAGTCCAGGAAACCAGAGCAGGTGCATGTCAGGATCCAATGGCAGACTCTCTGCCTCTCTACAATATTATTCTCACTGTCTTTAACTCTTCCTAGTCAGGGTCTACTAGAAGAGGGCGAGAAGAAAGACAAAAGGAGAGAACTCAGGCACACCACAGCCACTGAGAGACAAGTCTCTGGTCCTCCAGAAACATAAGGGGAAGGGGTTGACCTTGCTTGCTATGTTGAAGATTTCTGGATTGGTCCTCTGGAAACAGAGAAGAATAGGAAGAGAGATATAGGTGCAGACTTCAGGCTTCAAAGATACCACTCACTCCTCTACTCAACCACCTTTCTGTTAGAATGTACTGGGACATGGACATAAGCCACTGCTTATGCTGGAACAAAGAAGGCTTATATCACCTGCTAAATACCTGACCACGAAATTCACTTATCAGAAGCAAATAAGGCATAGCCCCTGGCATCCCGCTGGAAACCGGTTGAATCCTCACTGTCACCTCCCCTCTCCCTGGAGCTTTCTACAGAATCAGCCCTTCCTGATTAGACATCCAGGACACCAGGGGCAGATCAATAGGGTGACTCACCCTCCCCTGGGGATCTGCTACACACCTTAAAAGCCCTTCTAACATTTCCCTAGAAGCTGCCATCCAGTTTGGACCCAGTCAACCTGATCACAGTGTCCTGCCTCAAAAAAAAAAAGTCCTTAATTGTACTTCTCTGGCTCAAGGTCCTTTCTTAACCACCTCAGCTACCTAATCCTTTCTCCTGGCTAACCCTCACCCTTCTTTCAAGTCTGCATGTAGTTATCAAGGTCCCACAGTGTGCCTTATATGAAACATTCCTCATGATCAAGTAAATTCCAGTTGACTTCCTCCTCCACTTAGCGTCTTCTCTACACTCCTCCTTCTTCCTCTCACCTACTCCCAGACCACCTTTTCCCTATCTCCTTCCTCACCACCCAATCCCACACCCAGCAGAAATATACATTAGCAATCTGTATCATCAACCATAACTGCCACCCCCACCACCAACACCCAGCATGCATGGACATATTCTGAGCATGTTTCCTCTTTCTTCAGCCAGGACTGACAGTGTTACCCACCAGAGGACTAAATCTAAGCCACACTTTTCCTAGAGACTAGTGAAAGATATCAGAATATGCCATCCCAAAATATGCCTCTCTGGCATAAGGATTATTTTGAGCCAGAATTTTTTGAAAAACACCAGAAATAGGAGAATCTCTCAAAATACTAACAGTTGCCATACTGAAAGGGACATTTACATTAAAAAAAAATTTCCATTTGTAATGGTGTTACCCTCTCTGTACCAGGAAGGGAGTATAACTCTAGATCCCAAGAAAATTTTATCAATGGAGAAGGCAATATTTGAACCTGGATAACAACCTTACCTTTATTTTCAATATTTTTCCTGATAACCTCCCCAAACTGTCTCCACTCACACTCCCTACAAATGTTTCTATTGTCTTTAGCTGAAGATGATATTTAAAGTGGTGGCATGGGCCATGTTGGGAAGTTTCACTGTTTTCTTAGATATCTCCTCCAATGTATGCATGAGTTATACATGTTAATAACCTTCTCCTTATTTTTATTTTTAAGTGTGTTTTATCGATTATGCTATCACAGTTGTCCCAATTTTTCCACTTTGCCCCCCTCTAATTGGTAACTCCCTTACTTCCAACAATCTTCCCCCGGCCCCACTTAATTCATGTCCATGTGTCATGCATATAAGTTCTTTTGCTTCTCCATTTCCTATACTTAATGCTCCCCTGTCTGTTTGTAGCTACCAATTATGCTTCTTAACCTCTGTGGCTTTTCCCCTATTCTTTGTCCTCCTTCCTATTAATAGCCCTCCAAATGATCTCCATATCTATGATTCTGTTCCTGTTCTAGTTGTTTGCTTAGTTTCTTTTTGTTTTTTAGATTCAGTTGTTGGTAGTTGTGGGTTTGTTATCATTTTACTGTTCATAATTTTGATCTTCTTCTTTTTCTGAAATAAGTCCCTTTAACATTTCATATAATAATGGCTTGGTGATGATGAACTTCTTTAGCTTTACCTTGTCTGGGAAGCACTTTGTCCACCCTTTAATTCTAAATGATAACTTTGCTGAATAGAGTAATCTAGGTTTGTAGGTCCTTGCTTTTCATCACATTGACTACTTCTTACCAGTCCCTTCTTTCCTGCAAGGTTTCTTTTGAGAAATCAGCTGATAGCCTTACGGGAACTCTTTTGTAGGTAACTCTCTGCCTTTCTCTTGCTGTTTTTAAGATTCTGTCTTTATCTTTAAAATTTGGCAATTTAATTATGATGTGTCTTGGTGTGGTCTTCTTTGGGTCCAACTTCTTTGGAACTCTCTGAGCTTCCTGGATTTGCATGTCTATTTCCTTTGCCAAATTGGGAAAGTTTCCCTTATGTTTTTGCCATACTCAGTGACATCTCTAGGCATCCTTACCACCAGTGTCTTAAACTCTGCATCTGATAGGTTGGCTATCTTCTCATCGCTTAGTTCTTTATTTGGAGTTTTGATCGGTTCTTTCATTTGGGCCATATTTCTTTACCTCCTCAATTTGTCAGTCTCCCTGTGTTTGTTTCTGTGTATTGGGTAGAGCAGGTTTGACCCCTGTCTTGGTGCACCTGTTGCATTGTATGGGGCAGAGCCTTAGATAATCACCAAGACAGGGGCAACCTGCTTCACCATTTGTGGCTTTGTATGTGGGGTGAGTGTCAGAGGGAGGACAATGCCACTGCCTGACTGCTGGATGCTTGTTCTTGCCACTTGCCCTGCTTCCAGTCACTTAGGCAAGTGGCACTCCTGTAGCTATTGCCCTGGTAGTGATTCTCAGAGTGGGTAGGTTTGCATATGTTCTAAGACCCTGTAGGCTTTTTAAACAGACTCTCCTGAGAGACCAGTAGTTTCTTCTGCCACCCCAACCCCCACTGGTTTTTACAGCCAGGAGTTATGAGGATTTATTTTCCCAGCACTGGAACCCTGGGCTGCATAGTCTGGCCTGGGGCTTGCTCCCCAGATATCACTGATATGAGATGGCCCATTCCACCAGCCGTTGCCACCTGGCCACCATCACCTCACCACTGCCACACCAGTCCTCTCTGCCTTCGCTCCTTGTCTCTACCCCTCCTACCTGTCTGGATGAATATGTCTTCTTTAAATCCTTGGTTGTTGGACTTGCATATAGCTTGGTCTTCTGGCAGTTCTGGATGTTTTTTGTTTTGAGGTTAGTTGTAATCCTTCTTATGGTTGTGCAATGAGGTGAAGCATGTCTGCCTATGCCTCCATCTTGACCAGAAGTCCTCATTTTTCTTTTGTTAATCTGTCTTTTATTGCTGGGGGATCTCAGCCAAGAACTAAGAATGGTAGAGGAAAAATTATTTTTCCTCCTCTCTATTATTGATCTTAAACAGCCAGCCAGATAGTTTTCCAGCAAAATGGATTTATTCAGGAACAAAGAATTGCAATTCCAGACATGGGGTCTAATGACAGAACACACAGTCAAGAGAACAAAGGAGAAGACAATTCTTTTACAGAGGAAAGGGCCAGTTCAGAGGCACTATTGTAATCAGAAAGTCCATTGGAGGAAACTGGGGGCTCCAAGTGAAGTGGCTTTTCATTGGCTGAGTGGTTTCCAGGTGAGAAAAAGAGCCTGTTTCTCACTGCTGGAGTAGTAGAGCACAAAACATCTTCTTGTTGGAAATGGAAAGTAGGTGTCTTCCTATTTTGGGGTAATTGACAGTGAGTGACAGGACATGAGAACTCCCTCTACAGGCCTTCATGACTCCAATTTGAATGAGGCTTCTGTTCAGTACAAATCAGTAGTTACAAAATAGTCACAGGGATGTAAACTTTAGAGTAAGGAATGTAGTCAGTAATATTGTAATTTCTATATATGGTGCCAGGTGGATACTTGAAATATCAGGGTGATCACTTTGTAAAGCATATGACTATCTAACCATTACGTTGTACACTAAAACCAATACAAAATAATATTGAATGCCAACTGTAATTGAAAAATAATTTTTTTTAAAAAGCTAAACACTTAAAAATTTTTTTAAATAAATGAATCTTCTGTTTATTTTCACAACACCACTCTCACAACCAAGAAGTTAGAGGCACTTTAGAGATGCTGCAGAAAACAGGGGGCCAGCAGCCCACGAATGGTCTTGATACATTTAGAGAAACAAAAGTAGAAGTGCAGCACATAACTGCAGTTAGACATTTAGCCATCATAGGGAATGAGAAGATGCAAACGCAGAGGTTAAAAGCCACCAGTCTTCCATTTTGGGACATCCCAAGTTCACTTCAGCATCAGTATGCTTAGAATGTGATCGATAATATATCTGTCAGTGATCAGGCCCCAGTGAAGTGACAGACTAACGAAAACTGACTTCATTGGAGGATGATTTAGAGCCAGAACAATGAATACTTCTGCATGAAAAGCACACCTGGCCTGAGTGGTAGAATTGGTTTTGCAATCACTCTCTTCAGGAAGCCAACACATAGGTCAAAATGTTGTACAGAATGTTGTACAGCGAAAAGAACACAGTTAAAGATCCTGTCCACATTAGGCTGTATGATGTACCCACACAAACAAATCCCTCATTTTCCACAAGAATATTAACTGAAGCTTATCTTCCAACCTAGTTTTCTGCCTTTGGTTTGTGTTTCAGTTGATGACATTCCTGTGAGCTTTCTTTACTCCTTATCTCCCACTCTGCATCAGCCACCAGTATAGCCATTGCTAGGGGGCCTTAATCTCCATTTGTATAAAGGCCTCTAAACTATAGCCATGCAAACCCTTCATTCAAAATGTAAAAAACTTGTCATAGACATCACGATGCCTTTTCTGTAATGCCTTGCAATAGTTAGAAAACTTTCTAAAGCAATGATTGGAAATTCTTTCTGGAATTTTTGCAGTGGAGCCACAAATACACATGCACATCAGGCATTTTCATTTCTATTTTTATTCAGTTCCCCTAAAGTAAGAAAAAATAAGTAGTTTGAAGATATGGTTTACATTTGGCAGCTTTATACCATCATTAATACCAAACAGGAATTTTGCACTCAGTAACATTTACTGAACAGATTTGAACCAGGTGGAAGACTTTGCATCAGCGTGGAGAATAACTGAAGGAGGCTTAGAAACAAATGCAGAGGTTGATTCAAAATTGGAATGGGAAATCAGGCCACAGCTTTTGGAGAGTAACTATTACAGGTACACTGACAGTGTGGTGGTACCTTTGTAGGGTTATTCTCCTGTAATACACGAAGATAGAACCTACCTACAATGGAAGTTAATTTTTGAAAAAAAACCCCACAGGATTTCTTTCTCTTTTAAAAGACCTTATTTGTTTATTTTTAGAGAGAGGAGAAAGGAAGGAGAAAGAGAGGGAGAGAAACATCAATGTGTGGTGGTTTCATGTGGTTGTCTCTCATCTCTCACATGCCCTCTATAGGGAACCTGGCCTGCAACCCAGGCATGTGCCCTGACTGGGACTCTTTGGTTTGTAGGTTGGCACTCAATCCACTGAGCCACCTCAGCTGGGGCAGGCTTCTACTACATTGTTTTAAGGCTTCCCATTCCTGAGGTGGGCTGGCTGGGTCTCCCATGGTCCTGGCTCTTTCTCAGTTTCTCCCCAGCACTGGATATGTTTTCTTTGCATTCTTTGCCTTCCTCACTGATATGTTCGACAGCAAGTAAACCAGTCACAACTCCCATGATGACTTCTTCTTGCCAGTCTACAGGACTCTGTTGTTGCACAAAATGCTGAGTCTATTCTTCTATTTTTATCTATTAATCAATCATTGTTTATGAAGGTGTATACAACTGTAAACCTACTTTTGCTCCACCCTGTAATGTGCCCATGTAGGCTCACTAATTGTACAAATATACCACTCTGGTGTGGGATACTGATTATGGGGAGGTCGTGCCTGTGGGGGCGGGGGACGGGAACAGGCAGAAGATGATATGGGAACTCTATGTACTTTCTGCTCAATTATACCATGAACCTAAAACCGCTCTCAAAAAAATTAAAGTGTTTAAAAGGGGAAGAGAAAACTCAAACATCCCCCCCATAACCCTGTATATACACTAAAGAACAATCTTGCAATCTTCCTCTCTCCTATCAACTCTTTAATCTTGATATGTGTGAGTGCTCAGTGAAGTATTTTAAATGTCAAATATCAAAAATAAATTACTTAACTCCTCCTCCGACAAAATAAGTCACTCTTCTTCCCCAGTTAAGTTTCTGTTTACTCCATTTTCCCACAACTGAATGCTCCTTTCCAATACACACACGGCCACCCACCTGCAAATGCCTCCTTCCTTGGCGCTCATCCTAATACACCGCACACACGCCCACGCCCAGCACAGGGAGCTGCTGCTCAAAACCCTGGGATGCTGCTAACAGTGTGGTCCCACAAGTCACTCTGCCTTTCACTCTTTCAGCCTACAAAATGGGCCTGTTGCAGCACTCTCTTATGAGTAAGACACTAGACGTGGGAAAACCTTGAAGAGTAATGAAATCAACAACAGGAAGCTATTAGAAACAGGGACTACATGATTCTTCGATCCCGTCAGTTAATACCCACTTCCGTCACCCCCACCAGCAGTCAACAGCTGCAGGAGGGTGAGAGGGCAGAACCCCTGCCTTGGCTCCGCCCCTCCCTCTACTTCCTCCGCAGCCTGGGCCCTGGGCTCTTCTAGGACAGGAAGAAGGTCCGACCTTAGTGATCTTAACCCCTTCTCTCCCCGGGCCCTCCCGGGTTCCATGTAGCCAGGGATTGCACTTTTGCACCTGTAGCAGAAGTGGGCACTGAGGGGCCAGGAATAAAACATTAAGCTCTGGAACTCTGATTGAACCCCAGATCCAAATGCAGAACTAACTGAAAGAGTGGAGAGGAAAAGGGAAAGAAGGGAAAGGGAGATGGGGCGGAAGCAAGGAGGCTGAGGAGGAATGGGAGTAAAAGGAAGGAAAGATAGAGTGGGAGAGGATGTTTAAAGAAACAGAAGACAGGTGCCTGGGATGAGAGACTGAGAGTGGTTTCACAAAAGAAGACAGCAAGAGAGAAAGAGTGACTTTAGGGGGAGAAGCTTGAAGGACAAAGTCCTTAGACTGTAAAAAGGAAAAGGTGAGGAGCGGAGGCTGGCGGTGGGGTGGGGTCGGTCCAGGCAAACTAAAGCAAAGAAGAAATAAATTAGACAGGACCTTCTGGTAGGCGAGTGATGAGAGAAGGGGGCAACGGGAGTTTTGCTTCTTTGGATGCTGCACTCTCTTATTAGAATGAAGTTGACCCTTGAACAAGGCAGGGGGGTTTGAGTACTAACCTTCCACCCAATCAAAAATCCGATACAACTTTTGACTCCTCCCAAATTTAACTACCATCCCCCCCTCTGTCAGGGGGTGGGAGGATTGGTTCCAGGACACCCAGGGCTACCAAAACCTGTGGATGGTCAAGTGCCCTAGATGAGCCCTTCACATCTCTGGACCCCCAACTGCTGATCAAAAACGGTACAGGTATTTATTGGGGGGGGGGGGGAGGAGTGGAATCTGCCTGTAATTGGACCAGTGCAGTTCAAACCCCTGCTGTTCAAGAATCAACTGTAGGCACAGGAGAGTACATAATGTATGAGTCCATTATATGACATTTTAGAAAATGCAAACTAAACTGTAGTGACAGAAAACATATCAGTGGGTGCCTGGGGTTAAAGCCCCTTAAAAGGGGGTAGAGAGAAATTTTGGTGGTGACAGAAATGTTCTGTATATTGACTGTGGCAATGGTTTCACAGAATATAAATTTGGTACTGAATTGTACCTTTTAAATACATGTACTTTATTCTATGTAAATTATACCACAAAAAGATGATTTAAATTTATTAAAATAACAAAAACATATCATCAATAATAATAATGTGTCACTCTATCTTACCAAGTACTTTCAAATGCTACAAAAGGGGTAGCATATTAGCAATCCTAATTTACAGGCACTAAGGATACAGATATAAACAAGAGAGACCATGTACCTGCCCTCTTGAGTTTACATTCTGTTTGGAGAGAGACAATAAACGAATAAATGTAACCAGAAACACTGAATCAGTAGGATTCCAAAGAGTAGAATTTCAACAGAAAATATACTCCATTTCCTCATGGCTTGGGCAAACCAGCTATGTGAGATGCTCTTTCATCCATTGGGTGAAATATTGGGCCCACTCAGATCATAAAAAGTCCTCTGATCATGTTTGGTCTGAGTATGGACTTAAGTAAGTAAAATTACCAAAATCCTATATTCAATATTCTGAACTTCTACCATGTCCCAGCTAGGGCCTCCCTCTAGTGAGAATTAGGAAAAGGGTTTACTACTCCACTGCTCCTCCAATTGCTATATTGTCTCTGGCTCTCAGACTTGCAGGGGGGACAGGAAATAAGTTAATGGTTATAAAAGGTCTTACTTGACTAGTATATGGTAATTTGGTATGCCTCCTCTCACTGTGGCAATAATACAAAGCCAATTTCATCTCTGGGCTTGTCAAATATTCTAAGCTAACACTTTTCCTTGGGAAGCATACATGGGGTCTTTGTTTACCTCCCACCAACCACAGGTATGTCTCACCTGCAGATTCTCCTTGCCGTGCCTTTTCTGGTTGGCCTCATCCCCTGTAAGCCCCAGATATGAGGCCTCTGTTTCTACCTGTGACAAGTTCTGAAAGATGGAAAGGGCCAGTCTTAAACAAAGTGAGGGGAAGAGTATTCCAGGAAGAAGAAACAGGTAATACACAGAGGTTTGCCTGTTTAAAGAACAGAGAAGCATCCTGTGTGGCTTGTCCATAGTAATCAAATAATAGAATATGAAAAGGTGAATTTGGCCAAGTACACAGGAGTTAGAAATGGTAGAGCCAAGTAGGTCTGGCCGAGTGTACACACTGTGAAGTTTTGGATATATTTGGTGAAGAAAGATATATATATATATATATACAGTGCAACTTTAAAATGAAAATAACACAGAATTAAATTGTTTACCACTCAAATAATATATTTTATCTGAATAAAAATATTTAACAATTGCTAGAAAGTGGCAGAAAAACATTTAAACTGTACATGGCTAATAGAAGCATAATTTTTTTCTTAAAACTGTCATATACTGAGCTTCTACTAAGTATCAGGGGGCTTGCATATACTACCTCTAATCCTCACAATAAGCTTGCACTAAGGTGGGTATTATACTCAGAGTATAGATGACCATGATGATGCTCACAGATGTCAAATGGTTTGCTCAAGACAAGGCATAATGGCCAGCATTCAAGTCCAGATCTTCTTGTCTGTAAAGCACAAACTGTTTTCACTTTGTCATTAGGGAGTTAGATATAGAGGTAACTGATAGATGATAGATAGATAGATGATAGATAGATAGATAGATAGATAGATAGATAGATAGATTCTAGTCATTCTAAAAACATATTTGGTGCAATCATTCTACTACCACCACTCTTTCCTAAAAAAAAAGATAAAAATCAAGAAAAATCACTTATTTCTTGAAATTTCACCTTTAATGCTCTTTTAAAAAATAATCTAGATATCAAAGAAGAGGGCAACAACTAAGTAAATTATAATAAACTGACACATCACCCTGGCCAGTGTGGCTCAGTTGGTTGGCATGTTATCCCCTACACCGATATGTTGCAGGTTACATCCATCTCCAGGTAGGGCACATACCTAGGTTGTGGGTTCAATCACCTGTCAGGGCATATATACACAAGAAGGTAACCAACAGATGTTTCTTTCTTGCACTGATGTTTCTCTTCTCTTCTCTTCTCTTCTCTTCTCTTCTCTTCTCTTCTCTTGTTTTTCTCTTCTCTCTCTCTCCCTCTTCCTCCCTCCCTCTCTCATTCCCTTTCTCTCTATATAAAACCAAAGAAAAAAATGTACTCAGGTGAGAATAAAAAAATAAAATAAGATAAATAAACTGACACATCCAGTACATCCACATGTATCTTGTGGATACTATAGTGCCTGATCATTAGCAGATGGCCAATAAATATAAATTATATTCTTATATTCATAAGAAATATACAATAATGTAGAAATTCCTTTATTATAATGTTAGGTGACTAAAAAAGTACAAAAATAAATTTACAGAAACCATAATGAACTCAGCTATGTAAAAATATGAAGAGATATACTGAAAGATTAATAATGGATAGTAACAGTAAGAATTATAGACTTTTTTCCTTCTCTCTATATTTATATATTTCTATCTACCTCTCATATTTTCTGGTTTTCCATAATTAGTATGTGTTTTCTTTACAATCAGATTATAATGAAGTGAGATGAACTGAAAAGCAATATGTGAAAAATGTCATGTTTGGTGATGCAAAATATAAGGGATTTGGGGAGTAATAGGAGGCTTGGGAAGTCTTCTTGGAGGAGGTGAGGCTTGTGCTGTACCTTGAGTGTTTGGGAGGACTGAGTAGAGGAAAGAGACAAAGAGGACCTTTTAATCAAGCAAAGAGAAATGCCAGTGCTAAGATGTGGAAGAAGGAAAACACAGGGAGTCACCCAATTGAACTAGTGCAAGAAGTTCATGTGAAGAGAAGCAGAATACATGCTGAATTTGGAAACAGGTCTGGATTGCTGGATGCCTTAAATGTCAGGTCTTGAACTTATGGTTCTACCTAGGGAGCGGGTACAAGGTATAGTCACATCCTTCTAGCCAACTTCCATCCCTCTAACTGAGGTCAGAGTGATAACAAGGGTCCAGATCAGATTGGGCAGTTATTCTCAATAAAGTGGATTTTGCCCACCAAGGGTCATTTGGCAATGTCTGGAGATGGTTTTGATTATTATAACTGGAGAGGAGGTGCTACTGTCACCTAGTAGGCAGAGGGCAAGGATACTGCTAAACATCCTATGCTGCGCAACACAGTCCCAGTGCAAAAATGTCAATAGTGCTGAAGTTGAGAAGCCTGATGTAAGGCCTGGTACATGTGAGGACTCGGTTTTTATTGTGATGTGGAAAATAATTGGAAGATTTTGAGAAAAGAAGGGGCATGACCTGACTGGTGTTTTAAATGGGTAAATCTGGCTTCTGTGTTGAGGACATACCAAATAAAGATAAGGGTGGAACCAGGAGACAATTTCAGTAATCCAGGTGGGAAGTGATGATGGCTTAGGACCAGACGAGACTGGTAGCCATGAAGATGGCAACAACTTGACAACTTCAGGACACATTGTTAAAGACAGAGGCAACATAATTTGCTGATAGATCGTCAGTAGATGAGATGAAGAAAAGTTGTAACACAGATATTTGTCTGATGAATTTTGGTTTGCAGATGAATTTCCATGAACAGAGATGAGAAAAGCTATAGATGGAATATATTTGGGAGGACCATAAGGAACTCAGTTTGTGACAGATTAAGCTCAAGATGTCTATTAGATACCAAAATGCTGTTGGTGAGTAGACAACTGGACACAGGACTCTAGAGTTCAGGAGACAGGACAGGCTGAAAATACCAATTTAGGAGGACTAGCATATAGAGGAGATAAGCTAGGAAGTGCAGGTAGAAAATAGAAGAGGTTTAAAGAATAAAGATACCCAAGAAGTACAGGAAGATAAAGAGAAAACGACAAAGGATATTGAAAAGGAGCTGGTGAAAGAGTGTGCTGCTTAAGAAGCCAAGCTAAAAAAGAGTTTCAAAGATGAGAGAAAGATCTGGCCCATCACACACCCCTCTTTAGTCAAGTAAGATGAAAACTGAAAATTGACTATTGGATTCAGTAATGGGGAGGTCATTTGTGACCTTTGATAAATGCTGTTTTAGTGTTAGAGCCTTATGTGTGTTAATGCAAAAGAGGATGAGAGAAGAGAAGTGCTGTAAGTGATTGGTTAGAGCTGGGATGGTAGCTAGAGGAGAGTGCAGTCAAGAGAAGATTATTTTTAATGAGAGGCATGCAGACAAGTTTATGTGCTGATGGGAATGATCCACTAAACAGAAAAATGGCGCTACAGGAGAGAGGAGGAAATACTAGAGCAATATCTTTGGATTAGAAGAAAGGGATGGAACCTAGTAGACACATGGAGGGATTGGCGTCACAAATAGTTTATTCCTAGTAGTATCAGAAGAAGAGGTAGAGTATACAAACACAGATGGAAGTAGGTGAACAGATGTGCTGGTGACAGTGTGTGAAAGTTCTCTTCTGATTGCTTTACACTTCTTCGATGAAATATGAAGTAAATTATTAGCTGAGAGAGAGGATATTATCTGAGGAAAAGAGAGTATGAGGGATTGAAGGAGATGAGAAAGTATCCACTAGTTATCTTGGAGAATGGGCCAATGAGTGAACTAAATAAATATAATAGGAATGTTGGACAGCATTAGCAGCTCAGCCTAAAGTTAGTGATCATGAAAAGGTGATGTCACCAAAACAGCAGTGTAGGAGACCTCAGCCTCCATCCTCCACAAACATCAGCAATTAGACAGCTATCCACAGACAAAAACAGCTCTGGGAGGGCTCCAGAGTCCACTTAAGAAACTTCAGCAACACAATGAAACAAAAAACTGAGAGCAACTGTCCAAAAAGGGAAGGAAGACACAGCTTCGTTCCGCCTGTATCATCCCACCCCACAAGCCAGTCTTGCTCAGTGCTAAGAGGAAACTCCCAACCTAGCAAGAGTTTCCCCAGCTGGGAAAAGAAGACTCAGGTGAATAATCAGCTTTCCCAGACTTTCAGGGCACTACACCAAGGACCCACTTTGGTTTCACCCCATTCAGAGACCAGCAAAGCTAAAACATACAGACACAAGGGGATGTTGTTCCAAGACCCCCAGTGGATGCCTGAAACTGCAGATAGTACCTAACCCTATATATTCTTTTTTCTATGAATACATATCTTTGATAAAGTTTAATTTATAAATTAGAAGCAGTAAGCAATTGACAACAATAGTTAATAGTAAAATAAAGCAGGTATAACGACATACTGCAATACAAGTTATGTGAATAGCTTTGGAGCTGTTATTAAGTAAAATAAGGGTTAAACGCAAGCACTGCAATACCACAACAGTCCATTTTGAAACTGAGATGGCCACTCGGTGACTAGTGGGCAGGTAGCATACACAGCGCAGATATGTGGAGCAAAGGGATGATTTACTCCCAAGTGGGACAGAGCCAGATGGCATAAGATTTCATCACACTACCATCAGAATGGACTGCAATTTAAAATTTATGAATTGTTTATCTATGGAATTCTTTTCCAGTGATTCTGCTGATTTTATTTTATATTTAAGTATGTTATACTGATTATGCTGTTACAGGTTTCCCAATTTCCCCCCTTTATCCCTCCTCTGCCCTCAACTCTCCAGCATTCCCCACCTTAGTTCATGTCCATGGGTTGTATATTTAGGTTCTTTGACTTCTCTGTTTCCTGTACCAATTTTTACCTCTACCCATCTATTTTGTGCCTACCAACAATGCTTCTTATTCCCTGTACCACCCCCACCCCATTCTTACCCCTCCCCTGTCCACTGAAAACCCTCCATATGATGTCCATTTCTGTGATGGACATCACAGAATTCTGTTCCTGTTCTAGTTGTTTGCTAAGTTTGACTTTGTTTTTCTTAGGTTCAGTTGTTGGTAGTTGTGAGTTTGCTGTCATTTTACTGTTCACAGTTGTGACCTTCTTCTTTTTCTTAGATAAGTCCCTTTAACATTTCATATAATAATGGCTTGGTGATGAGAACTCCTTTAACTTGAACTTATTTGGGAAGCACTTTATCTGCCCTTCCATTCTAAATGATAGCTTTGCTGGATAGAGTAATCTGGGATGTAGGTCCTTGCCTGTCATGACTTCAAATACTTCTTTCTGTAAGTTTTCCCCCTTCTTGCCTGTAAGGTTTCTTTTGAGAAACCAGCTGATAGTCTTATGGGCACTTCTTTGTAGGTAACTCTGTCCTGTCCTGTTGCTGCATTTAAGATTCTCTCTTTGTCTTTAATCTTGGGTAACTTAATGATGATGTGCCTTGTTGTGTTCTTCTTTGGGTTCACCTTCTTCAAGACTCTCTGGGCTTCCTGGATTCCTGGAAGTCTGTTTCTTTCACCAGATCAGGGAAGTTTTCCTTCATTATTTGTTCAAAGAAGTTTTCAATTCTTTGCTCTTCTTCTTCTCCTTCTGGAACCAGTATAATTCTGATGTTAGAGTGTTTAAAGTTGTCCCAGAGTTTCCTCAGCCTCTCCCCATTATTTTTTTTTTTGAATTCTTGTTTCTTCATTCTGTTCGAGTTGGATGTGTATTTCTTTCTTTGGTTCCAAATCATTGGTTTGAGTCCCAGTTTCCTTCCCTTCATTATTGGTTCCTTGTATATTTTGCTTTATTTCACTTTGGGTAGCCTTCATTTATTCCTTTACTTTGTGACTGAGCTCAATCAGTTCTGTGTGCATCCTGATTACCAGTGTTTTGAACTCTGCATCAGATAGGTCAGCTCTCTCCTCGTTGCTTAGCTCTTTTTATTTGGGCCATACTTCTTTGTCTTGGTGCACCTGTTATGTTGTAAGGGGGCAGTGCCTTAGGTGTTCACCTGGGCAAGGCAACCCTCTTTGCTGCCTTGGGGTGCTGTCTGTGGGGGAGGGGCCAGAGAGGGAACAATGTGGCTGGCTCACCCCACTCTAGCCCCAGTTTCCAATGAACTCTCTCATGTGAGACTTGGCATTTCTCCAGTGTGTTACACACACAGTAGTTTACAGCTATCCTAGAGTCTTTAGTTTGCCTTTCAGCCAGCCCTGCCTTGCCCACTCAGTGTGCTGCCTTGCCACATGGGTGCTTTCTGCTGGGCTGCCCACCTACTGGTCTTGGTGAATGTTTTTTTTTAACTCCTTGGTTGTCAGAGTCCTGTGCAGTTTGATTTTCTGGCACTTCTGGTTGTTTATTGCTTCTAGATTGATTGTCATCCTTCTTTTGGTTGTGTGAGGTAGCGAATAGTTTCTACCTATGCCTCCAACTTGCCCAGAAATCCTAGAATTTTTCATTTAATATTTCTGGAGTAGAGTTGACCACAAGTCACTGAAACTGCCTAAAGCAAACTACGGATAAGGGGGCACTAGTGTAGTTATCACTGGTATTCCAGAAGCAAAAGAGATGGAGAAAAAAAAGCAAAAAGCTTATTTAAAGAGAAAAACCAAACAAACACTGAGACCTTTCCAAACCCAGGGAGAGATTTAGACATGCCAGTTCATCAAACTAATAGATATCCCCCAATATCAATCCAAAACAATCTTCTTCAACACACATTATAATAAAACTGTCTAAAACCAAAGACAAAAACAGAATTTTAAAGCAAAAAAAGGAAAAAAACTCTTATGCAAGAGAAACCCATAAGGCTATCGAGCACATTTCTCAGTAGAAATGTTGCAGGCCAGGAGAGAATGGAATGATATATTGAAAGTATGTAAAGAGAAAAACTGCCAACCAAGAATAAATTAGAAGGCAAATAACAATAGCTATAATACTTTGCTAATGAAATATACAATATAAAAAGATGAATAATGTGATATCAAAACCATAAAAGGGTCACAGTTTTGTATGAAATCAAAGTTAAGTTATTGGCTTAAAATAGACTGTTAGGTCTATAAGAATTTTCAAAGAAGTCTCAGAATAATAACGAAACAAAGACCTATAATAAGTACAGAGAAGATAAAGAGAATTGAACCAAATCATACCACAATAAATGATCAATTCACAAAAGAGGACAGCAAGACAGAATGAAAGGAATGAAGGAACTAAAAATCATCCAGAAAAAAATTAACAAGATGGCAATAGTAAATTGTTACCTATCCATAATGACTTTAAATGTAAATGGGTTAAATTCTCCAATTGAAAGACACAGAGTGGATGAATGGATCAAAAAAAAAAAAAAACAAGAACCATCCCCAATGGATAAATGGATAAAGAAAATGTGCTATATGTATTCAAGGAAATATTATTCAGTAGTAAAAACAAAAAAAAAACAAAAAAATCTTGCCAACTGCAACAACATGGAATGACCTAAAGGGTATTGTGCTGAGTGAAATAAGTCAGAGAAAGAAAGACAAATACTGTATAATTTCACTTGTATCTGGACTCTAGAGAACAACAAAAACAAAGCAAAACAGAAACAGATTTAAGGGTACAGAGAACAAAGTAATGGTTGTGAGTTTGGAGAGACAAGTGGAAGACTGGTTGAAAAGGCAAAGAGGAATAAGGAATACCAACTTCCAGCCATAAAATAAATAAGTCACGGGATGTAATGTACAGCACAGGCAACATAGTTAATAGCATTGAAATAACTGTGGACAGTGACAGATAGTTACCAGATATATCATGGTGATGACATTGTGAAGTATATAAATGTAGAATCACTTGTAGACCTGAAAGTAATATAATATTGCATGTCAACTACACTTTAATTTAAAAAAATAAAAATAATTAAAAAACAAGACCCAAGAATATGTGGTCTACAGGAGACTCACTTCAGCCTCCAGTAGACACACATACAAATGGATACTAAAAGAGAGACAGGGGTAGCTATACTTATACCAGACAAAAACAGACTTTACATAAAAAACTGTAATGAGACAAAGAAGGTGATTATAATAATAAGGAAGTGAACCTGTCGGGAGGATATAACAATTTAAATACCCATGCACGCAAATTTTAAATATACTTACCAAACTCTAACCTGAAAGAAGGAATGTACAATAATACAATAAGTGTAGAGGATCACTTTCAACAGTGGATAGACTATCCAGATGGAAAATCAATAAGGAAATATTAAACTTGAACTATATTTTAGATCAAATGGAAATAACAGATGTAACAGAAACATCTAACTGGAACTCCATCTCACACCAGTCATGAAAATTAACTTCTAGAATAAAACATGGGGCAAAATTTCCTTGACACTGGTCTAGGTAAATGATTTTTTTGGGGGGGGGATACGATACCAAAATGCACAAACAACACAAGCAGCAAATATCAACAAGTGGGACAACATCAAATTAAAAGGCTTCAACACAGCCACTGGCCAGTGTGGCTCAGTTAGTTGGAGCATCATCAGGTTCACTAAAATTATGAGGGTTCGATTCTTCCTTAGGGCACATACCTAGGCTGGAGAACGTATGGGAAGCAACCTATCAATGTCTCTCTCTTACTTCCATGTTTTTTTCTTTCTCTCTCTCCCTTCCTTTCTCTCTAAAATAAATAAACATACTTTAAAAATGTAAAAGATTTTACCTGGCAAAAGAACAATCAATAAATTAAAAAGGCAATTTATGATATAAGGAAAAAATATTTGCAAACCATATATTTGATAAGGGGTTAATATCCAAAATATATAAAGTACATACACAACAACAACAACAAAACCCAAACAACCCAACTCTGTTGTTGTCATTCAAGAACAGTTGTCTCCATTTCCCCTCCCCATTCCCCCCAACTCCAGCCACTCCCACCTCCCACCCTTGAGCCTACCCCACTTTGGCTTTGTCCATGTGTCATTTATATATGTTCCTGGATGACCCTTCCCACCTTTTCCTCTTATATCCCCTCAAACCCCCTCCTACCTCCCCTCTCGTTACTGTCAGTTTGTTCTTTATTTCAGTGTCTCTGGTAATATTTTGCTTGCTTGTTTCTTTTGTTGATTAGGTTCTACTTATAGGTGAGATCATATGGTATTTGTGTTTCACCACCGGGCTTCTTTAACTTAGCATAATGCTCTCCAGATCCATTCATGCTGTCATGTAGAGGGTAGGAGCTCCCTCTCCTTTCTGCTGTATAATATTCCATTGTGTAAATGTGCCATAGTTTTTTGATCCATTCACTTAGTGATGGGAACTTAGGTTGCTTCCAGCACTTGGCTATTTTAAATTGTGCTGCTAGGAACATAGAGGCACATAGGTTATTTTGAATTGGTGTTTCAGGATTCTTAGGGTATAATCCCAGCAGCAGAATTGCTGGGTCAAATGCAGTGCCATTTTTAGTCCTCTGAGGAAACTCCATACTGTTTCCCACAGTGACTGTACCACTCTGCATACCCACCAGCAGTGTGCAAGGGTTCCCTCTTCTCCACAACCTTGCCAGCACTTCTTGTTCGCTGATTTGGTTATGATGGCCATTCTGACTAATGTGAAGTGGTATCTCATTGTGGTTTCAACTTGCATCTCTCTGATGGCTAGTGATGCTGAGCATCCTTTCAAATGTGTCTGTACCCTCTGTATGTCTGTCCTCCTTGGAGAAGTGTCTGTTCAGGTCCTTTGCCCATTTTTAATTGCAAACAACTCAATTTTCAAAACTGTCAGAGGACCTGTAGAGACTTTGTTTTCTGAAAAATATTTGATTAAAAAGTGGACAAAGGACCTGAGTAGACTTTTTCTCAAAGACATTGAAACAGCTACTAGGAACATGCAAAGTCATTCAACATAACTAATCTTCAGGAAAATGCAAACCCAAAACATGGTGAGATACCGCCTCACTCTTATTAAAGTGGCTACTATCAAATAAGTGCTGGCAAGGATGTAGAGAATCATGCATGGTTTGTGGCAATGTAAATTGGTGAAGCCATTATGGAAAACAGTGTGGACATTTCTCAAAAAGTTACATATAGAGGTACCATGTGACTCAGCAATTCCACTTCTGGTTATATATCCAAAGAAATGAAATCACTGTCTCAATGAGGTATCTGCATTTCCATATTCATTGTAGCGTTATTCACAATAATCCAGACATGGAGAAGATGGTAGCACAGGTGGCAGCATACATAAACATGCTACTCACATCCTCCCACAACCACATCAATATTTCAACTAAACTACAGAGCAATGCCTGAAATCTAGCTAAGTGGAAGTCATACAAATACAATTGTGAAGAAGAAGCCACATCAAGAGAAGACATGGATGGGGCTGGTTCCACACCCTTGTGTGCAGATAAAGATTGGGGGAGGTATCTCAGCTGTGGAGTGAGGGGTCCCAGACCCACAGCACATCCCCAACTGAGTTTTTCAGGGCCCGGAAGAGAAGTCCCTGTAACTTCTGGCTATAAAACCAAACTTGGATTTTGGCTGAGTGAGACCTACGGCCGCTGGAGCCCCAGGCATATCTCTTAAAGGGCTGGCACACAGACTTCTCACTGATGGACCCGAGACAAAATGGAGAGAAGCAACTTATCAGGTATAGAGTTCAAAACACTGGTTACTAGGATGCTCAAGGAACTCATTGGGTACTTCAATAGCACAAAAAAGACCCAGGTAGAAATGAAGTTTACACTAAGCAAAATAAAGAAAAATGTACAGGGAATCAACAGTGGAGTGGATGAAGCTGAGAAATAAATCAATGATTTGTAACACAAGGAAGAAAAAACACATTCGACCAGAACAGCAAGAACAAAAAGAATCATAAAAAATGAGGATAAACTAAGGACCCCTGGGACAACTTGAAACATTATAGCATTTCAATCATAGGGGTGCTGGAAAAAGAAAAGGAAGAGGAAGAGATTCAAAACTTATTTGAAAAAATAATGAAAGAAAACTTCTTTAATTTGGTGAAGGAAATAGGCATACAAGTCTAGGAAGCACAGAGAGCCCCACACTAGATGGACACAAAGAACACCACACCCAGCCACATTATAATAAAAATACGAAAGGTGAAAGATAAAGGAAGAATCTTAAAAGCAACAAGAAAAAGCAGAGAGTTACCTACAAAGGAATTCCCATAAGACAGTCAGCTGACTCCTCAAAAGAAATTTTGCAGGCAAGAAGGGGCTGGCGAGAATTATTCAAAGTGATGAAAAGCAAGGACGTACAACCCAGATTGCTCTATCCAGCAAAGGTATCACTTAGAATCGAAGGGCAGATAAAGTGCTTTCCAGACAAGGTAAAGCTAAAGGAGTTCATCATCACCAAGCCATTATTTTTTTTATTTTTTTATTTCAATCATTGTTCAAGTACAGTTTTCTCCCCCCTACTCCCATTCCAGCCCCTCCACCCAACCCTCCCCCCTTCCCCCCATTACCACCCACCCCTAGTTTTTGTCCATGTGTCCTCCAAATTTGTTCCTGTAATCCCTACCCATTCCCCCCTGAAATTCCCTCTTCTATCCCCTCTGGCCACTGTCAGACTATCCCCTATTTCAGTGTCTTTGGTTATATTTTGCTAGTTTTTTGTTTTGTTTTGTTGTTTAGATTCCTGTTAAAGGTGATATCATGTGGTATTTGTCTTTCACTGCCTGGCTTGTTTCACTTAGCATAATGCTTTCCAGCTCCATCCATGCTGTTGCAAAGGGTATGAGCTCCTTCTTTCTTTCTGCTGCATATTATTCCAGTGTGTAAATGTACCATAGTTTTTTGATCCATTCATTTACTGATGGGCATCTAGGTTGCTTCTAGCACCTAGCTATTGTAAATTGTGCTGCTATGAACATCGGGGTGCAAAGGTTCTTTTGTATTGGTGTTTTAGTGTTCTTAGGATAGAGTCCCAGCAATGGAATTGCTGGGTCAAAAGGCAGATCCATTTTTAGTTTTCTGAGGAAGTTCCAAACTGCTTTCCATAATGGTTGTACCAGTCTGCAGTCCCACCAACAGTGCACTAGGGACCCCCTTTCTCCACATCCTCTCCAACACTTGTTTGTTGCTTTGTTTATGATGGCCATTCTGACTGGTGTGAAGTGGTATCTCATTGTGGTTTTAATCTGCATCTCTCTGATGGCTAGCGATATTGAGCATCGCTTCATGTGTCTTTGGATTTTCTGTATGTCCTCCTTGGAGAATTGTCTGTCCAAGTCCTTTGCCCATTTTTTAATTGGGTTACTTGTCTTCTTAGAGTGGAGTCGTGTAAGTTCTTTATATATTTTGGAGATTAAACCCTTGTCTGAGGTATCATTAGCAAATATGTTTTCCCATACAGTTGGTTCTCTTTTTATTTTGATACTGTTTTCCTTAGCTGTGCAAAAGCTTTTAATTTTGATGAGGTCCCATTTGTTTATTCTTTCCTTTATGTCCCTTGCTCTAGGAGACAAGTCAGTAAAAAAGTTTCTGCGTGAAATATCTGAGATTTTCCTACCTACGTTCTCTTCTAGGACTTTAATGGTGTCACGCTTTATATTTAAGTCTTTTATCCACCTTACCAAGCCATTATTATATGAAATGGTAAAGGGACTTATTTCAGAAAAAGAAGGAGATAAAAACTATGAACATTAAAATGGCAACAAATTCACAATGACTGATGATTGAATCTAAAAAACAGACTAAGCAAACAGGCAGAACTGAAAAAGAATTATAGATATGGAAATCATTTGGAGGGTTATCAGTTGGTAAGGGGAAGGGGGACAATAGGAGAAAATGCGCAGGCATTAAGTGCAAGTTAGTAGATATAGAATAGATGGGAGGAATGTTAAGAACAGTGTAAAAAATTGAGTAGCCAAAGAACTTACATGCATACCCATGGATATGAACTAAGGAGGGGGGATTTTCAGAGGGAATGGGGGTACCAGGTAGAGAGGGACAAAGAGGGGAAAATCGTGACAACTATAATAGCATAATCTATACAATATATTTTTTAAAAAAACAAATTGTGACAGTAGCAGTACTGAAAATGAGCCAGAGACAAAAATCTTCAGGGAATAAAGCAGAGCAAAAGAGATGAGGAGTCTGGTGACAGCAACAAGGAGGGCCAAAAGCTGTGGCAAACGCTGAAATGAAGTCAAAGCTGCATTCACACTGAGGTTGACTTCATCCTCTCTACAACATCTTGCAGAAATGAGGATTGTTTTTCCATGTTTTATACAAGATGACACTGAGAATCACTAAGTTTAAGCAGCTAGCTTAAAGTTTCTCACTCAGGGAGCTCCAGCCAAGGTGGAGGTGAAGATAGACATACTTTGCTTGCTCGCACAACCAAAAGAAGGACAACCACCAATTAAAAACAAAAAACAACCCAAACTACCAGAACGTTGAACTGTACAGAAGCCCAACAACCAAGGAGTTCAAGAAGAAACATTCATCAAGACTGGTGGGAGGTGCAGAGATGTGCAGCCAGGGAAGACAGGACACATGGCAAGGTAGCTGCTAGGGAAGTCCCACATTCATGTGCAGATAATCCATGAGGAACAACTGGTGAGCAAGGCCACACAACCAAGGGATCCAGGGGTGGGAAATAAAGCCTCAAACCACTGGCTGTAAAAAACCTGTGAGGGTTGCAGGAGAACTCCCAGTCTCACAGAAGAGTCTGTTGGAGGGACCCATGGGATCTAAGAATGTACACAAACCCACTCACCCAGGAATCAGCAGCAGAAAGGCACAGTTTGCTTGTGGCTAGCAGGGAAAGTGACTGAAAGTAGGGCAATAGCCGAGAAAGTGGCACTGTTCCTTCTTTGACCCCTCCCCAACATATAGCACCACAGTACAGAGCAGTGGGTTGCCCCATCCTGGCAAATACCTAAGGCTGTGCCCCTTACATCACAACAGAGGCACACAGAGAAAGAAACATGGGCCAAATGAAAGAAGAGATCAAAACTCCAAAAATAGAACTAAGCGATGAGGAGACAGCCAACCTATCACAGAGTTCAAAACACTGGTAATCAGGAGGCTCACAGAAATGATTGAATACAGCCGCAAAATAAAGGAAGAAGTAAAGGCTATACAAAGAAAAATATGTGGGGAACCAGCAGGGAAGTGAAGGAAACCTGGGCTCAAATCAACAATTTGGAGCAGAGGAAGAAATAAACATTCAACCGGAACAGAATGAAGAAACAGGAATTCAAAAAAATGAGGAGAGGCTTAGGATCCTCCAGGACAACTTTAAACATTCCAACATCCAAATTATAGGGGTACCAGAAGGAGAAGAAGAAGAGCAGCAAGTGGAAAAGTTATTTGAACAAATAATGAAGGAGAATTTACCCAATCTGATAAAGGAAATAGACTTTCAGGAAGTCCAGGAAACTCAGAGGGTCACAAAGAAGTTGGACCCAAGGAGGTACACACCAGGGCACATCATAAGTACATTGCCCAAGATCAAAGATAGAGAGAGAATCTTAAAAGCAGCAAGGGGAAAGGAGACAGCACCTACAAAGGAGCTGCCATCAGACTATCAGCTGATTTCTCAAAAGAAATCTTGCAAGCAAGAAAGGGCTGGAAAGACGTATTCCAAGTCATGAATAGCAAGGACCTACAACCTAAATAACTCTGTCTAGCACAGATATCATTTAGAATGCGAAGGCAGATACAGTGATTCCAAGATAAGGTCAAGTTAAAGGAGTTCATCACCACCAAGCCCTTATTGTATGAAATGTTAAAGGGACTTATCTAAGAAAGAAAAGAAGGTCACAACTTTGAGCACTAAAATGAGAGCAAGCACAACTATCAACAACTGAACCTAAGAAAAACAAAATCAAACTTAGCAAACTAGTAGAACAGGAACAGAATCACAGAAATGGAGACTCATGCACATGAGCAAATGGAGGGGGGAATGCTGGAGGGACGGCAGAGTGCAGGGTGGAGGGTGATAAAGTGGAGGGGAAGAATGAGACAACTGTAATAGCATAATCAATAAAATATAATTAAGAATAAATAGTCACTCAGGGATTGAAATCTTAAACCACTGAAATTAGGAATAGAAATGACAGTGAGAAGGAATTATGCTGCCTCTGACCTTCACATATGCCAGGGACACATCACCCCAAAGGACCTTTCCTGCCAAGACTTCCCCTTCCTCACCCTGGGGAACTTCTCTTTAAACACCTCCAGACAAAGTCCTAATCATGGGAATGGGCTGCTCACAGCTCCATCCTCTCTTCTAAATAACAGGGAAAGTTTTCTCTCTTGTAAGAGGACTCATCACCATCTTCCTCCTTCTCTACAACTGCCATGCACTTTAAATCAGGAAGCATATTTCTGTCACCACCACCAGCCAATGCTGACATACCACCACAGAACTCCAGGTCTTGTCCTGTCTATACCCCAATACAGGGCTCTCCAGGAACAGACATTACCAGCTCTGCCTGAGTCTCGATGCTTCACAAGGCTTGGCTGGCTTCTTATGCAAAGACATTCTATTCATTCCTCTGCTGACTCACCCCACATCTTCCTCCTGAGGTCCCTGTCTCTGAATCAGGTGCTATTGCAGAAATCAACAGTCATACGTTTTTGTCTTTCTTTCACCATTCCCACCGCCATTTCAAACCCAGCAGAAGCAAGAGGCCAATTTATCATCTGGAAACTGAAGGCCTAAAGATTAGTGCCAGAGAACAAGACGTACAGGTAGGCTTTTTCTTTCATTGCCCTCAGGAAAAAGTGATCTTACAAATAAAGGTCACATTCTGGAACACCAACTGAGGTGTGGGGACACATTATAGAATACTTTTTAAAGCAGATCTGCCTTCTGGATGCTTGAGGGAGATTATGGGAGAGTGTATATGTATACACATGTGCTGAGCTATGTGTCTGGGAATTTGTGCATACATGTAGTAAGGATGCTCTCTGTGAGATTTTATTATTGTGTGCCTATTTTCAGGGTTTGGCATGTTTGGAAGGAAGTAGTTGAAAGCTTGCCTGGCCGAACCATTGGTATGTATCTATGTAATCACAGAATTAGAAAATCTGACTTTTATAACTCAACATCTCTAGCACCATTGAGCCATGAGCCTGAATGTAACCTCTTGTACTTTATTCATCTCCAACATGACCCCAATGCTATAAAATTATCAAAAAATGGAGGTCCTTCTTTGCATGTACTTTAATCCTCCACAGTCCCTAGTATAGTAAAATAATAGAGTCTGGTTTATTTTTTTTTAAGCAATGATCTTGGAATTAGTCAGATTTGGATTGAAATTCGGATAAGCATTTACAAAACGTGTGACCTTGGGCAAGTTCTTTAACCTCAATATCCTTCTGTCTTCCTCTATAAAATGGGAACAATGCTTAATTCTCAGGTGAATAAAGTTTGGTGTTAATATGAAAAGGGACATAAATTTTCATATTAGTCTGTCATTATCTAGTGTAGGACCCCTCTAAAAATCTGTTTCCTGATCTGTGAAATAAGGATAACAGTAATTAACATTTATTAAATACCAACTGTATGCCAGGCACTCTTCCAAGAGCTCTATGTATTTTTCCCACTTAACCAATTCTATTTTAATTTGAGGAAACTGGGCACAAAGAGGTTAAGCAATATGCCCAAGGCTGCTCAGCTAGAAAATGGCAGCGTCAAGACTCAGACTTGGACAGTCTGGCTCTCAAACCCTTGTTCTTAATCACATCAGGTAAAACTTCTTCTGCCCAAAGAGGATAAAATGACAGAACTATATAAACATGATGTTTTGTTGGGTGGAAAAGAGTTTTTTCCTTAAAAATAGAAAATTAGGAGATTGTAATTTTAAAGTAAGAATAGTGAATATGATGTTTAAAAGAATATATCTGTGTAGTGATACCTGTCAGGAAACATGCAGTAGACAGATTTGTATATGACTTTCACCCATCACATTAACCATTATGGTTTTTGTAGCATTAAGGATATTTGATTCAGCATCACTCTCAAGAGTTAAAATGTTCTATGTTCCCTTCTCAGAACATTTCTTTGAAAAATACTTATGGAAATCAGAGCCAGGAGGATAGGACAGGAAGCTTAGAAGGCACCTAGTTCTAAGTCTTTCTTTTACACAAGAAAACAGTGAGGTGAAGGGAAATAAAGTGCCTTCCCCATATCAAATAACTGGCCCAAGGCAGTTATGGTAGATGGAACCCAGTTCTCCTGACTTCTAGTTTAGTGTTCTTTCCTCTACTCAGACGACTCTATTTAAAGGTTGGTACACACGTTCTGGTCTCTGTTGATCATAATCAGCACACCCGACTGTAAACAGGAAGGGCATGGGCATTGGGAGCAGCCTAGGAGAGAGACTTACCATGGATGAGAACTCCACAGGCTGGGTTGTCTTAATATGAACAGAGCACCTGAAACAAGAAGGTGTTGATTGTACCCAGCCTGGTTTATTGCATTTATTTGTAAGCACTACAGTTTCAAAGAAGGGGTAGGGAAGCTCAGAGGGAAAGCTGTCTTCCAATACCTGAAGGGCTATCATGTGGGAAGAAGATTAGGTTTCTGCTTTGGCCCCGAGGAGTACAACCAGGAGCAGGGAAGCAGCTGAAAGAGAACTGATATGGAAATCAGACAGGCCTGAGTACAAGCCCCACACAGCCACTCGCTAGCTGGAACAATTTAGCTTTTGTGCGCCTAAGTTTATTCACCTGTAAAATGGACATTCTGTCTTCCTCCTGGAATCTAGTAAATACAGTAACTAAACTATACTAATAAATGTCTATCTTCCTAAACTAAGGGTTCAGATCTGTAAGTGCAATTATAATCCATATGTAAGCATTGTATAAATTCCATCCCCTTCTGCACCTCACCCCACGTGCCCAGGTTTTCTTTTGCTTGTAAGGGATAATGTCGCCCTTTTATATTTTGTCCTTCCAAACATTCTGGGAGTTTTGATCCTTTAGGTCAACCACAGCACAGAAGAGCACTTCTTCCTGCTGGATTTCTGCGATGCGCCCTCCCCCAGCCGATTCTCTTCCCTGTGCTACCTCCTGACCTGCCTCGGCACACAGGCACACACCCAAGCACTACTTCCTCTGCCTCTGGCCCTGGTAGAGGCAGGCTTCTCAGTGAGCGTGAGGCCACGGCTGCTGGCCAGCCTGTGCACGCTCCACTGTGCACTGTTTGCTGTTGGTCATCCTGGCTTCGAAGGCCCTGAACCGCTCAACCGCAGGTGGCCACCCAGTGTGTTGGCCCAGCTCTTCTCGCTTGAAGTGTGCCACACCAGCTGGCTGGTGCCTGCTGGCTGGGTGGCCTCACCAAGCTTGGGTCTCAAACAGCGTGCTCCTGCGAGTGCAACCGCTGTGTGCCCCAGCCAGGTGGACAACTTCACCTGGGAGCTGCCTGCGCTGCTTGGGCTGGACTGCTGAAACACCAGCGAGCACTAGATATTCACCACCTGTGTGGTCATCCCGCTAGTGCTGTCCGTGGTCATCCTGGACTCATATGGTACCGTGGCCCATCCTCTGTGGGGCATGTGGTCTAGCAGGAATGGGAGGAAAACGTGAGGTGTGTGGGGTGGAGGGGACACATGCGGGCTCCCACCTGACAACCCAGCTTCGCCATCTGCACCTACCTACAACCCACATACAGCTGTGACCCTGGGGCGGGGCAAGTTTTTTTCCATTTGCGTGTGGTTTTTTGTGTTGGTTTGTTTTGCTTTCATACAACGTAGTCACACCAGCCTTCAACCTACTTGCCTATGACCTCAGAAATAAGGGAGTTGGCGGCGGGGGTGGGGGGGGGTGCCATCAAGGAGGCTACTGGGAAGTCAATCTGTGGAGACAGCAGGTTGGGCTGTGAGTGAATCAGTGAGGTATGGGAAAAAGTGTTAGCCCAGGGCCCAAGGATGGGAATGCCCACTGGAAAGTTAGTTTATCCTTCAGGCTATTCATTTCTGTAATGAATCTGCAAGATTTGTCCTCAGGAAGTCTAAGGTTAATAGTGGATATTCCTTCCTCCTATTAAGAAAACATTCATGTGCTGAGAAAAAAAATCTCCATATTCTTTATTATAAATGCAGGTCTATAGATGGGGAAACGGCCCTCAGGCTTTCACCTTGGCTGATAAAAAGAGAAAGCGTGATTTGGGGAAGAGCTTTCCAGTCTGAGGAGACAGTGTAACCACCTCTCAAGAATCCATATGCTGGTAAGATGACGTGGATGACATGATGCTTAGCTTTAGCTCTCTCCCTGTCTGGTGGAAGACACCATGGAAGACTCCCTGGTGTCTGCCATCAGAAGTCTTTCAAATTGATGACAAATCGTAGACTCTACCTTGCAGGAGACCCCACCCATGGTCTCTCATATAGGGAAACCAGTCCAATCTAATGCCCACCTAACCAGGTGACAAATTCCCACCACAAAACACTTGTCCCGTATGTTTGATGAGAAACATCCATCAGTGTAGTTTGTGCTGAGTGGGGTTAAGGTGAGACACTCTTCTTCAAGGAGGTGGTTCTTGAGCAAGGTTTAAAGATAGGAAGGGACTAGACTGGTGGGGAAGAAGGTAGACATGTCTCAGGTTATGAGAAAAACATGCATGTGGCCAGTAAGGGAACATGAGAGAAGGACAGTAGGACAGAGGAATAAATGAAGGGAGTAAGATGAAGGAAGGGACATGATTTCCCAAGACAGAACCTGGTAGTGAAGGAACCAGAAAGGAAAAAGCTCTATTAGCCAGAACCTGGGCAGAGTGTTGGGGTCAATTCAGAGATTAGTCAACCTCTAGACCCCTTACCCAAACCAATACTTCTAACCTAGAGAAGACCTGCTAGGCCCTAAGGCAGGCAGGGCAGACATTGCTCCACAACCCCCCACCTTCTAGAAAGTTCATTCCCTCCTGAAGCATCTGTAACCAAGCAGCACCAACCCCCACAGGGCAAAAACTCCCTAGATCATCAGGGAAAATATATTTCCATGCCCTCCAAAATCCCCAGAAATTAGGACCGTTTTTAATTGGGTATGGGACAGAGAGAGTAAGAGGGAGCATGGTGCCAGGTTTCATTTTGTAGCAAACAGCTTTGAATAAGGAGACAGAGATAGTTTAATTTAACTTCTAAATTCTTTATTAGCTAAATTGTGACCATGTCAGATTGACTAATTCACTTCATAATAAATCATTTCACTGTTCTCTACAAATAGAAATTCAATTTGGTTCAACAATTATCTAGTAATATGATAGCTGAAGCACTGGCTTACACATAGATGGAAACACAGAAGTTAACAGAACATTGATCCCAGCCTAAATCTTACTGTTTTTGGATCGTAAAGGCAATGGGAGTGTTTCTATAAATCAGAAGGAACCAAGAAAGCATTAATTGGCAAGCTGGCTCTGAATGGTATGTCTAATATGCCTTAAAAACTTATTTTCTGTTCTCAGTAATACACACAATCCTGCTGCTTAATTATGTTAGAATCAAAGAATCATAGAGTTAAAAAGTATTCTACAGTTTAACAACACCCACCTCCAAATCTAAGCATTCTATTGATTTCTTTCTCAATAATTTTGAGAATTCATTAAAGGATGTGGTTGTTGAGTAAGAAATAAAAGAAAATAAGGTCTTTTGCTCCAACTATCACCCTGTCCCCAGGATAGTCACCCCCCAATGCAGTGGTATGTCAAGAAGAGTAAAGTGCCCCTTCTGATGCTATAATTTGCCATGGTGTTCCCATCCTCTAGTCTCTTTCCATTGCAAGTCACAATCTGTTTCTCAGGAGTTACACCAGTCTTGGATTCGATCATCTCTTTCACCTGGGCCACGGAGCTATGCCTTCGCACGTGGAGGAGGTGCCTCTGACCCTCATCACCTGACTCCACCAGAACTAAGGGAAGTTCCTCATCACTGGGCTTCACCACCTTCAGGGTGAGATGGATGGTCGTCTTCTTGTCAATACCATAAGATGATAGCTTCCTGTGGGGCTTTAGGGTCTTCGAGCCCAGCTGAAGGACCTGATCCTGCACAGGAACCTTGGTCTTAGATCGGACATGTTCACTGATCTTCTTCACTCTGTCTTCCATGTTGGCAGTGAAGGTCATTGGTTCCCATTTCTCATAATGAACATTCACCTGGACAATGAAGGCCAACAGACAGTTGCCAAGAATATCTGCCAAGTTTTACACCCCTCGTTCCCTCTCCTGAATTTCTCCTGCCCTTCATTGTCTGTCTGGTCCTCCAGCTCCTTCAAAACAAGCTGTGGCTCAGCCTTTCTTGGAACTTCTCTTTTGGAATTCTCAGGTTACAACTCGAACAACAAAAAAAAATCAGTCTTATTCCTTATCATTGTACTTCTTTCTTATCCATCCCAAAATTGTCATTAATAATTTCCTACCACATTTACCTACTTCCTAGCCAGATAAAGTTTGTCAAATATTGAAAACCAAATAGAAATACAAAGCATCCAAAGGTGTACACCAGACTCTTAAAACAACTCCCAAATAGAATTTCCGAGATTTGGCAGCCTAATTGGGTATGCACATTGCTGCCCTCCATGACTACTGTAGAAAAATACCCCCTGTACTTTAGTTTCATTTTTAAATGTCTCATTGCTTTATAATAATGACAGATATTAAAGTGACACTATGTTCGAGTATATTTGTTCATCTGTGTTTCCTGTGTTTTTATACCTACCCATTGTAGAATATGATCTCATTCTTTAATTAAAACAGGGCCTCACTCACAAAAGGTAGGGACACCATCTAAGTCTTCAGAAGCTAATCCCTGTGCTGTCTCTTGAAAGCTTGGGAGGACCTCTCTCATGCTCTGTTCAAAAAAATATATATCTTCCCTATTTAGAGATCACAGGAATTTCTTCACTGTACTGTCTCTTCTGTGCTAAGCATTGCCCTTATTTCAGGTTCTCTTCATAGGGTACATATTCTTACATAAGGTAATGTATCAGTTCATTAACAACTTAGGATAAATGAGTTTTGTGAAACTCTCTTTTGAGAGGAGAAGGAAGTTTAACTGTAAGAGTCCTGGACACCTAAACAGGATAAGAGAAAAATGCCTTCAGGCAATATTTCCATAGTTTCAAATTTTGCCAGCCCTATTGAGCACAAAGCCCAAACCCACCTCTTACATTTATCCCTCACAGTGGCCAGTCCAAGGCCTGACACAAAAGAAAACTCAGGAGCCAAATAACCAGCTTTTCTTCACAGAAACTGCCTTCACATTCTGGAGCTATCGGTGCTTCTGTCATCCCCTTCAAGAAGCCTTCCCAGCCTCCCCATCTCCCTGAGCACTGTGCCCTATCCATTCCTAAGATCCCCATCTCTTGAAGGTGCTTTCCCTGTCCCCATCACCATGATCAAACCCCAGCTTACACGGAGGCAGGAAGCAGTGGAAGCCATCTCTGCAATCAAGGGAGCAGCAGAAACCAGAGACTGAGGAAACAGGAGTCAGAAAGAGGACTTTGCATCCAGCTTCTATATAAGCAGCTGAGTTGGAAATCCCCTGCATGTTTGCCTAGTCTTCCGGTGCTCTTTGTTCTCACATGATCTCATGAATTTTCTTTCACTTTTGCTGGGGTGAGTCAAAACACAAGAATACTCTCTGATCAAGCACTTCTCCCCTCACCCAATCCATGTGCCCTCCTTGTTCCAAATACGGAATGGTCCTTCTGTGTTGAGAACTTTTCCCTATTAACAACAACCCACCACTCCCAGCCTTCACTTGTGACTGTCCAGTCTGTAGCCCTGGGACCTCAGTGACTAAAAACCTTGAATACTTATGGTCTCTTCCTGATGCACCCAGGAGAAGACAATCAGAGTTTGTATGGAGTGGTTGGACCATGAGCAGCCTATTCGGACTGTCCTGGCAGGATATATGAAGCATGCCCTGAGAAGACATAGGATAAATAACCCTGGCTCAGCCCCATGGGGCCAATTGCTATATTACTTTGGGAAAACTTGTTCACCTCCTTAGATATTGGTTTTCTGGTCTGTCAAATGAGATAATCGAAGAGGGTTCCTAAGTGTCTTGCAGGCTCAGAAAACTGTCTTTATAAAATGTCCTTTCTTGAGCTCTCTAAACCTGTCCCAAACCAAAGCAGCTACATGAGATCAATCCAAAGCCAAAAATCAAATGCTGACTCCCACCTTCCACATGCTAAAACAATCACACATCCACCCTCACAACACAGTGCCTCCATTTCCCCACACTTAGTCCTAGACACTCTTCACTACTGTGATCTCAGAGATAGCTAAAGGTGATGCTCACTCACTGGCTCTTGCTATTTGGATTTGGACATAAAGGACTGCATGAGCAGTGTTTCTTCAGGGAATTTACTCAATCACTCTGATCCTCCTAACATTCCAAGTTAATCAATCCACTATCCCAAACTTTCAGAACATTGCCACAAAACACATTTAAAAAAAAAAGGAAACAAAAAGGACTTCTGACCAACATGGAGGAATAGGTGCATACACTTTGCCTCCTCACACAACCAAAGGAAGGACAACAACAAGTTAGAAACAAAAAACAACAGGAACTGCCAGAAAATCAAACTGTACGGAATTCCGACAACCAAGGAGTTAAAGAAGAAACATTCATTCAGACTGGTAGGATAAGCAGAGACAGTCAGCTGGGGCACAGAAGACCGGAGGCAAGGTGGCAGCTGGAGGAACAGGTGGGCGAGGCAGCTGCTGGTGGTCCCAGCAGTTCCGTATTAGCATGCCAATAAACCAGGGGGAACAACTGGACAGCGAGACAGACTGCAGCCACTCAGAGTTCCAATGCAGGGAAATAGAGCCTCAAAACCTCTGGCTGTAAAGATCTGTGGGACTTGTGGTGGTGGGAGAAACTCCCAGCCTCACAGGAGAGTTCACTGGGGAAAGCCCAGTTTGCTTGTGGGTAGCGTCAGAAATGGTGGAAAACCAGAGAGTCGAGCAAGTGGCATTGTTCCCTTTTGGACCCCTCCCCCACATACAGCACCACAACTCAGGAGAGTGGGTTGCCCCATCCTGGTGAACTCCTAAGGCTCTGCCCCTTAGAACAAAACAGGTGCACTGAGACAAAGAAATATGGCCCAAATGAAAGAAGAGATCAAAGCTCCAAAAATAAAACTAAGCAATGAAGAGACAGTCAACCTATCACATACAGAGTTCAAAACACTGGTAGTCAGGAGGCTCACAGAAATAGTTCAGTATGGTTGCAAACTAGAGGAAGAAGTGAAGGCTATGTGAAGTGAAATGAAGCAAAATATACAGGGAACCAATGATGAAGGGAAGGAAACCAAAACTCAAATCAAAGATTTGGAGCAGAAGGAAGAAGTAACACTCAACCAGAATTGAATGAATAAACATGAACTCAAAACAATGAGGAGAGGCTGGGAAACCGGGACAACTTTAAATATTCCAACATCCAAATTATAGGGATACCAGAAGGAGAAGAGGAAGATCAACAAGTGGAAAAGTTATTTGAACACATAATGAAGGAGAACTTCCCCAATCTGGTAAACGAAATAGACTTCCAGGAAGTCCAGGAAGCTCAGAGGGTCCCAAAGAAGTTGGACCCAAGGAGGAACACACCAAAGCACATCATAATTACATTGCCCAAGATCAAAGATAAGGAGAGAATCTGAAAAGCAGCAAGAGGAAAGGAGACAGTTACCTACAAAGGAGTTCCCATCAGACTATCAGCTGATTTCAAAAGAAATCTTGCAGGCAAGAAGGGGCTGGAAAGAAGTATTCCAAGTCATGAAAGGCAAGGAAAGACCTTCTTCCAAGATTACTGTATCCAGCAAAGCTATCATTCAGAATGGGAGGGCAGATAAAGTGTTTCCCAGATAAAGTTAAAGGAGTTCCTCATCACCAGGCCCTTACTATATGAAATGTCGAAGCGTCTAATCTAAGAAAAAGAAGATGATCAAAACTATGAACAGAACAGCAAAACAAACTCACAACTATCAACTGCTGAACCTTCAAAGTAACAAAAACAAAAACAAACTAAGCAAACAACTAGATCATGAACAGAATCATAGAAATGGAGATCACATGGAGGGTTATGAGTGGAAACTGAGAGGGGGAAGATTGGGGAAGAAGGTACAGTGAATAAGAAGCAGAAATGGTAATTACAAAATACACAGGGGGAGGTTAAGAATAGTATAGGAAATGCAGAAGCCCAAGAACTTAAATGTACGACCCATGGACACAAACTAAGGGGTGGGGGAGAGTCCTTGTAGCAGGGGGTTACAGGGTGGAGGGGAAAAAAAGGGAGAGAAAAAAATGGGACAACTGTAATTGCAAAATCAATTTTAAAAAGAATGAAAACAAAAGAAAAAGAAGCATTTACTAAAAGTGCTCCAGAATTTTTCTAAGTAAGAAGCCTGTAAAAATGCCAAGTTATCATGTTTGTTTGCTGTGCTTTCAGTGGCCATTTCCTGTGCCCTCATTCACTGCTAGATCTCAAATGATCTCATTTTATTTCAGGGCTTTTCATTGGGTGAACTGGGGTTTATGGGAAGTGCCTACACAGAGAAATGGGAATCCAAGAGCTCATTCTGACATTTCAAAGAGCTTAACATGAACCATGTTCTTCTATTTGAAGCTCTTATTAGATAATTAATAAAACTGGAAAAACTAAATATTTAAATGACTTTTTTTGTGGGGTTAGGCATATTTCTTTAGACACATAGGATGAGTATGAAAGGAGAAGAGTGCCTGATGGAACAGGCAGGAAACCTTGGTCCCTGCTAGTCTCCTTTCAAATATCTTTCCAGGTTCCTCCTGTGTCCTGTGTTTAGAGACCAATATTGTGACCTTTGGCTTCTACACACCAGAAAAAGACTGTTGTGCACCCAGTGTCCACCGGAATTCAGGTGTTCTGAAACATCACCAGCAGCAGGCAGAAATGTCAGATCAGATGAAAGTGACAGGGAAAGAGAAAGCCCTGCAGCAGGATAGAGATGGGGGATGGGCGGGGAAAAAGAGAAAGTGAAAGCAGTACAATCCCTGACTTAAGTAAACTGCTTTGCACCTATTACCTTCTTAGATCTTCACGTCAGTTCTGGAAAAGAAACAAGGAGAGTAAATGTTTGAAGCTGCTTAAAATTAAATCACTCTCTTCTCATATTTTTTTCTTCTTTGCCATTCTTCCCTCAGAAGTAGCAATGTTTTCATTCTCAGGGGAAGTAGAGAACCTTAGCCAGAAGCTCCAGGAGGCAGAGCCTAGGAACAACAGTTCCCAGGAATGTTATTCATCTACTGATGCCCCTCAGGTCTGCACCTTAGAGCCCAGACCTGACCTGCTTCCACACACAGTTCCCTGAATCCCCTGCATATCCTCAAGCATGCCAAGCTCTCTGCCACCAGGTTGTTGAGCATGCCTTTCCCTGCAACACCACCCCCAACACCATGAATTTATAGGAATATGCGTTGTAAGCAGCATCTCCTCCAGGAAGCTTTCCCTAATTCTCCTCTTTCCTGTTCTGGATTATGTGCGCATCTTCTGTCTTCTCACACTCTCTCTACAAACCTTTCAGAGCACATCTCTCCAGCAATAGGATCATCTGCTTACTTAGGCTTTGCCCACAGTAAAAGTAGAAATCTTGAGGGTCATGATTAGGTCTCAATAATTTGTATCTTTATTTACTAAATGGATGAATGAACAAATGAATAAGTGAATACAGTGGAAAATACCTACAGAGTATTTACCGTATTTCAGGAATTTCATTAACTGTTTTAGTATTCTAATGAGGTAAATGTTAGTATTCTTATTGATAAGCAAGAAGCTAACTCACTCACAGTTGTGTTATAGTAGCTGGTAAGCAAGGGCTCAAATCCAAATCTGTATTTCTACAGTCCTTGTCTTCTTATTATATTGTGCTTCAATGGAAAGAAAAAGAGGGAGTGCATGCACATGAATGTCTTTTGTTACATGAAAGGTACAAGTTGGAGGAAAGCATACAGATGGATAAAGAAAAGCAAAGGATGTAAGGAGCCTTGGAACAAGTGAGAGCAAGGATTTCGGGGCCGGTATATTGACAGGAGTATCCCTGGGTGGACCATCCTACACTTCTCTACTCAGCAGAGGTGAACAAAGAGGTTGTGAGTGCTGGTGTCAGAGCCTGGAGGAAGGTCACAGCCTCCAGCAGAAACAGATGAGGAATGCTCTCCCAGGGCTGTGGGTGTTCTTTCAACGGTGCCACTGCAGTACAAGTCTTGCAAGTCTACATGGCAATCCAGAAACTGCCCAGTGGAGCCGGGGATTTCCAGCATAGGGTTACTTCAAGGTCAAGCCTGGGGTTCTGAAAGCAAAACTAATTGCTTTCAGGGGATTCCCTACCCACAGGGTGTGGGTTCTGAGAAACAGTGTCCTTTCAAGGAACAACAATAACAAACCTGGACTCTGATCTTCTTGGTCTTTTCCCCCTGCCTTCCTATGTAATTCCCTTCCAACCCAAAGCCAGTGTGAGGGCTGTCCCAGGCACCCTGATACCCCTGTGCTCACCACAGGTAGGTTTTCTTCTTGGGACCCAACCTTCCCCTTGCTTCTTACCACAGTATCAACTTGTTCTCCCTCTCTGGGGAGATAAATTGTTTCAGAGGCAGACAGATCTCTTTTCATTTGTCCCTCTAACAAATTCAGAAACCCAGCCAAGGTCAAATGCCATGCTATGGGTATCTTGTCAGGTTATGTAACAAATGTCTCAGATCTGTGCAAATCTCCCAACTTGGCTCTGCTTGATAGGGGTGGTATTGGACTAGTCACTGCCTCCAACTGAGTCCTCCCTGGACCAGGGGTCCCTTTTCCCATCTCTTTAATAATCTGTGAAAGAGTTTGTAAAGCTGCTTTGAGATCTAGAATATTGCTTCAGAAATGCCAACCAATTTCAATCAAAGTGCTACTGTGAATTCTCATTTAAAATTGGGGGGTGGGGGGATTTGTCCATTCTCAAAGAAGAACAATTTCAAAATACCTGTCAAAATTAAAAATAGACACATAAAACTAAAACAACCCAAATACCCTTTAGTCATAGGGAAACACATTACTAAATTGCAGATATCCTCAGCAGTAAAAATGGATGGATTATACCTGCAAGCAAAAATATGGATCAATACCCCAGAAGCATACAGGGTGGGGGGAGAAAAAACAAGACTGGGAAGACTATATAAAGTAAGATACGTTTTATAACTCTTAAAAACAAGCAAAACTACAGAGAGATAGAGAAAGAGATGAGTTACTTGGGAATTCAGAGTATGTTCACCTTTTGTAAATAAATGAAGCCCAATCTAAATGTTGATGAGTTACTGGGAGATTTTCAGCAGAGAATAGGACATTTAGGAACCCTCTAACATTTTATCTTGTCATATTGAGAATCTAAAGTTTAACTATGAGAACTTAATATTTGGTGAAAGTATTTTATTGAATGGCAATAATTACCTTCTTACTTAATGTAGAGGTGCAATGTGTTTTAGCTGTATTAAAAGTAAAGTAATGTTGCCCTGGCTGAGTGGCTCAGTTGGTTGGAGCATTGTCACACACACAGAAAGGTTGAGGGTTCGATCTCAGGTCAGGGCACATACCTAGGTTGCAGTTTCGATCCCCAGTCTGTTGTGTATAGGAGGCAACCCATGGATGTTTCTCTCTCACATCAGTGTTTTTCTCTCTCTCCCTTCCTATCTCTCTAAAGTCAATAAGCATATGCTCAGGTGAGAATAAAAAATAAAATAAAATAAATTAATGTTTTGTCCTAAAACATAAATGTTCTAAAAGGGAAAGAAATACAAGCAGAACTGAACAATATAGTGTTTAGGACTATATATGTATGCAATAAAGCTGTTATAAAAATAACAATGTTCATTGTTACACAACTATGCTTTAGAGTTTACATATGTGTATATATATATATATATATATATATTTGTGATATCAAAGTTTGTGATAAAAATATAATTAAAAAAATTCTTGTCTACCTATTCTACCCAGAAATTCCACTTTAGGAATTTATCCTATTAATATACCCATATGTATATGAAAGAAGCAATGTACAAGAAGATTCATGTGGCATTATTTATAACAAAAAATAAAAACATTTGTCAATAAGGAACTAAACAAATAGTTGTATATAGTGTATACTCTGGGTGTATATAGTGGACTTAAGTAAACAAAATCAAGTTGCAAAGGTACACGTATAATATTCTGGTATTTAGAAAATGAGAAAATGTATGCATATGCTGAAATAGGCCTACAATATGTCTGGGAAGAGATGTCGCCTCTGGGGAGGAAAACTGAATTGCCTAGGGAACAGAATAAGAGAGATACACTTTTTATTATACGCATTCTCCAATTTTTGTTAATTTTTTTAGTTTTTCCACCCTGTGTTTATTTTAACTGTGTAACAGTTAAATTGATAGGCAGAAACGGGGGCATAAAAGAAAGAAAGAAAGAATGAAAGAATGTGTGGAAGGGGGTATATGTATCTTTTTTTATGCTGTCATTGGCTCAGCATAAAACTGCTATTAGCTATCCACCAACGGGAACCAGTTTCAATGCTCATCACTAGTGGAGAGGTGAGACCCATTTGTGTCAAGGGAACTAAAATGCAGCCAGGTTGTCACAAGGAAGTCTGTCCTCTGCCTGTCCTACCGATGAACTTTTGAACTTTTAAACTATCATAAAACCACCTCCTGGACTTCACTTTCTCCCGAGCATGACAACTGGACCATTTGCAAGGAACCAATCTGCTTGACAGAGCAGCATTCTTCACGTGCATGCTGTACTAAGCAATCCTTATAAACCTAGCCAGAATCCATGGATGATCTAAATGAAAAACCCTCTTGTGGGGATCTTGCCTTTGTAAACCCTACTTTTCTTTGTGCTTTCTGGAGTGCAATTCAGGTAGCAACCAGAATCTGCACCTCCCAGATTGCAATCTTTTTGTTCATATAAATGCCTTTTGTTCTTTATAATAGCTTAAACCTTTGCTTGTTTGTTTGTTTGTTTTGGTTGACCCATGGGCAAATGGCCATGATAGACTGGTGGCTATATCAGCTGTATCATGACCCTGAGCCTTTCCTACTTCCAAACATGCATCATTCACTAATATTTTACCTATCACAAAACTTGGAAAGATTGACAGTATATCCTATAATATAATCTGAGAGCAATGGAACCTAAAATGAGCTAAAATCAGAGGCCAAACCTAACCAAAAATAAATAAATACATGTAACTCAAGGACAATGGCTGAGCTTAGTTCTCGGGTCTGATGACAATACATGAAAATTGGCTAAAAAGGCAAAAAAATAAAAAACCCCACAAAAGTATACAGCTAATGCACTCATAGTTATAGGGTGGTCTGCAGGCCAGTGGTCCACATCCACTTTGCAGCTGCCAGGCCATCCTGGTGTAAATCCAAGATCTGCTTTCCACTGCTCATGTAAGTTATTTGACCACCCGAAAGCTTAGTACTTTCTTCTGGAAGTTAGGGATTTCACTTAGAATTAGGTTCTGCTCCCATTAACAGATACCTAAAAATATGGGACTTTTAAAAGGTAAACTACATTTTACCCCACCTCGAATCCAGAGGTAGAAGGTGCAGAGCCTGCTCCATAAAAAACTTAGGTCCAGACCTTTTTGAACACTGCTATTCTTTAGATATGGACCACATTTTTGTGGTCCACAACAGTTGCTGTGCTCCAGCCACTACATAATTTCAGGAATCAGATGGAAAAAGTGATGAGCCCTGGCTGGGTGGTTCAGTTGGTTAGAGCATTATTCCATGCACCAAAAGGATGTAGGTTCGATTCCTCGTCAGGACAAATACTTATGTTGCAGTTTGGATTTGGATCAGGGCATGTATGAGAGACAACCGATTGATATTTTTCTCTCACAGTGATGTCTCTTTCTCTCTCTCTCTCAGATCAATAAAAACTTGGGTTCAGGTGGGATTAAAAAAAGAAGGAGAAGAAGTGATGACAGAAGATGGCCAGAGGGCTTCAACTCTATTTAAGAAAGGATCCTCTGGTTAAAGGAGATTTCTCTCCCATTTCAATGCATAGAATCTCATGGCTACATCAGCTTCAAGGGAGGTTGTGAAATGAAGCCTTAACTATGAATAAGCATAAGCTAACTGAAATAGTATGGGAAGTGGAGATAACTACTACTAGGGAACAATGAGCATTCCATGATACAATAGGAAAAAGAGTATCTATATCACCTGACTGTTGTGATGATTAAGTGAGATTTCTTATGTGGTTAGGCTTCTCTAGTTTACAGAATTAAAACCAGAAGATGGAAGTAGAAATTGACAGACCTAGGTAGGCCTAGGAGGAATGGGAAGTCACCAGGTCGGAAAACTGTACTGTGGGGAACTAGCCTGGGAAAATGGCTACCTGGGAAACTGCCTGAGGCCCCTACCCAGGACAAACAGAGGCCTGGTTAAGACTGGGGTCTGAGGTCGGCCTATCCGGCATAACAGGATGTGGCTTTAACTTGAGCCTGATGAGATGTATCAAGAACAATGGTGAGCAGAAATAGCACCCAGCAACCAGCTCTAGCCAATCAGACTCTGACACCCCAACCAGTTACCCTTTGTGGGTTTTTGCACTTAAAAGCCCTGCCCTAAGAACAACCAAGTGAGTTTTAACCTCCTTTGGTTGGCTCACCAACCTCCCTAGGTTGGCTCCTCTTTACGTCTTATTCCTATTATTAAACTCTGCTCCTTAGCTCACTGCATCTGTCTGGTTTCTTGACTGAATCTGACCTAAAAGAAATTAGGAAAATTTTTACACAGAATAGCCTCAAAAAAATAAGGTGTTAAAAAAAATGGAATGGGAAAAAAATGGCCTGAGATTATTCAATTGGTGATGAGTTATAAGTGGATTTTGGTGCATGGAATGGACATTAAACAATGCCTCAAGGGCTCCTCCAGCCTTAGAGTTCTACAATTTGCTATTCTACACTGGTCTACCACAGAGGGAAAATAAAAGGGAAAAAGAAGAGGGAAAAATATCTGAGAACATATAACAAAGAGAATAGCCTGCACTGACCTAACTCTACTGTAAACTTATAATACTTATGTTACAGGGTGCAGCCAAGAGGGGGGACCCCAAATAGGCATTTTAAAATGGCATCCAGAACTCAAGGTGTCCAGGAGATTTTGGGATGTCTCCATTCCACCCCCCACCCCCCAGGGTGTGGGTTGGGGGAAGGGACAAATGGAGCAGGGCCATTGAGAGCTGTTTAGCATAGCAACAGCCTTGCAGCTAAGCTCTGGTGTGGTCATTTAACATATCTATAACCTTTGACTGGTTGCATAGATATGTTAAGTAGCTTGATCAGCTCTAAGCCAGGGGAATGGAAGTAACTTCCCCACCCAGATGTAACTGGGGGAGGGGCAGGTCCCCTGAGTTACAGCACCTGCGTGGGAGCTCAGAGAGGATTGGCTCCAGGGCATGGGGCCACACCTGCCCAAACTCATGATGGCAGCCCAGTAAAGCTGGAAGGGTACGAGTTCTGGCATGTGAAGCCGAGTGTGGGAGGAGTCGGAAATGAGGCTGCAGAAGAAGATTGGCCGCGGGGATTTAAAAACCCACATTTGGCGGCCATGGAGGAGGAGAACCATGCTGCTTTAAGGAGGAGAAGCACTCGGACTTAACGGATTGGAGACTCCTGCAGCCCTGAGAGAGGGAGAACCACGGGCCTGGCAGAGTGGGGACCCCCACAGCTTTAGAAGGGGGAACCACCACCTGGTTTTAGCGGAGATCCCGGCAACTCAGCTGAGGGTGCTGGGAACGCAGGGAGGTCTCCCAGTCGAGATGGAGTACTAACTGGGAAGAACCAGAGGACTGCCTAAGCCATGGACTTCTATTTCCTTTCCTGAGATACGGTACTCTCGACTGGGCAAAGGGGGAAGGAAGGAAGGACTGTGTCTGTTTGTGGGTGTTTTTAGGGACTTTGGGATTTTGGTGAAGACATTAGGTCACTACTTTAAGTTTGTATAGCATTAAATAAACGTTTTCTTTCCTTTTCACAAGTCTCTGGCATTGAGAGACGTCTTTCCTCTGGCGGCAGACGTAACGGACCCGGGGCCTTCCTTCAATAATAGTATATCATCCCAGGCCCCCCTTGTTGTGTTCTGTAACACTTATAAGTTCTATAAAAATGAAATATATATTTAAAAATCAACAGTTTGGCCCTCACTGGTGTGGCTCACTGGATTGAGTGCTAGCCTGCAAACTGAAAGGTCACCAGTTTGAATCCCAGTCAGGACACAAGCCTGGGTGGTGGGCCAGGTCCCCAGCTTGGGGCGTGTGAGAGGCAACTGGTGCACATTGATGTTTCTTTCCCTCTCTTTCTCCTTCCCTTCCCCTCTCTCTAAAAATAAATACATAAAATCTGTAAAAAGGTGTCAACAGGTTGATGTGAATGGGGAGTGATCAAAAGAGAGAAGTAACTACAGGGGGTCTTACCATTGCTGGAAGGAAGCATCTAGGTAAGATTTACATTTATACAGCTTTTCTCTAAGGGCACTCCTCAGTCTATGCATGGCAGATGGAGCTCAAGCAGAAAGCTGCTGTCTTATAAGTTCCTGTGGCTAGAGCTATATAGGCTGCCAGAGTATCTGGAAATTAAGGGGGATAAATCCCAGAAACGAGGGAACTACAAAGGAACAAACACCAAAATTACAAAATTAGATGACAACTCTTCTTAAAACCTTGGCTGACCACTAACCTACAGGTAAACAAGGAAATCTCTCAAAGAATCCAGGAGTAAAACATCTAGAAGGCTGAAAGAGCCAAGGAGAGATTTCAGCCACTTCCTACCACAAAGGAGATAGATGAGTTAGGTAAGCATGATAAAGACTTTGGGCTTTCTACTGAAACCCTAAAAGCACCAGACTTTAGAAATAAAAATTACAATCTAGATTTAAGGGGTTCTTCACCCTAGGACTGGGAAAAACCTGAAATGACCCACTCTAGCAGAACCTAGAACCAGTCTTCTAGATTTCAAAGTGATCAGCCAGTAGTATCTTCTTGTTAAATAATATTCCTTAATCTTTAGGGATGACAGTGCAATATCTTGTCTCTATAAGATATCATCCATACCACCAAGTGTTGGGTTGGCCAAACAGTCTGTTTAGTTAGACACATCATTCATTTTCACTAATAGCTTTGAGGCAGGAGATAGTCAGGAGGAAACTCTGGAGGTGCTTTAGGGCTAAGATAAAGGACTTTGATAAAGGTCAGAGACCCTCTTCTAAGACCAGTTGTTCCTACTTTCTGGAAAAGCCCTGAATCATGGTGAATCATGAATGCACCTGTGGCAGGAAAAGAAAACTCCAAAAGTTTCTTATGCTCTGTAACTGTAACACTTGCAAAATTTCACACAGGACTGTAGAAGCTGACAAGTCGTAACCAAAGCAATGGCCAGTTACTCAAGGTCGTACACAGACTCCCATGATAAGCTCCTGTGCTCTGTAGCTTCTGCAAATTCCTCCTGCGTTTTCCCTTTGTCTCCCATATAAGGTAGCTGGACCTAACTTCCGCATTCAGCTTCTGTAACCTTGCTTCGCCACGTAGGTAGGGAGCCCGGGACTATTTAAACCCCGAGAGAGTGAGGATCAGTGCTCAGAGGATTTGGATGTTAACCACCCCCTCTGCGCCCCCGGGTAATAAAGTTTGTGATTTGTTATCTCCCCACGTGTGGGTGGGTTTTCCACAACACACCTACACAGAAGATGCTACATGACCCCTGCTTCACTGTAATAGCATCATAATAAATTAACATTGTGCAACCCCCTTCTCTGGTAGCCTATCAGGGAAAATCATGGGAGACCACACGTGCAATAGCTTTAAAGTAATACAACTACCTGTCCATGCACAACAAAACCCTGCCAAAACTAGCCAGAAAGGATCCGCCCTGTAAGAATAGAATCCCTCCAGCCCCGAGGTCAATCTCTGCTCGAAGTTGGCCTGCTCCCATGTTCTGTGGCGTGTACTATCACTTAATAAATCCACTCTCCCTCTTTGTGCTATAAACCCTGTGTGTTTGGTTCAATTCTTTGCCCACAATCACCAGGAACCTGGTTACCTGTGTCCACCTGTGACAACTTTATTGATTTGGATATTTTGAGTATGTCGGCCATGTCCTAAATGGTGGAACATTGGTTGTTCTCAATTAATGTCTAAATTTGATGTCCAGCATGAAACTTTGCAAACCCCTTCTGACACAATCAGTCACAGCACCTTCTCCATACACTGCACAAATCTTTTTTTGCATTGCAGTTGTTTCACAAGTGTGCACAGGTAACCAGGTTCTTGGTGATTGGGACAAAGAAGTGAACCGAACACCCAGAGTTTATAGCATAGAACATGGGAGCAGGCCAAATCCAAGCACGGATTGACCTCACGGGTTGGAGGGACTCTATTCTTATAGGGCAGATCCTTCCTGGCTAGTTTTGGTGGGCTTTACTGAGCACGTAGAAGTAATTGTGTTACTTTAAAGCTACTGCACATGTGGTCTCCATGATTTTCCCTGATTCACCACCAGGGAAGAGGGTCCCACGATGCTACCAAATTGACCCCCCTTTCTCCTGGGGTACCCCTTACTAGGTTCACCTTTCCCTTCACCAGAGAATTATAGCTCTCCATGTTAGAGATTGGTATAAAGGAAAGGAATTATTTATTCAAGTTATACAGACTTAAGAGTAATGACTTAATGTCTTGATCAAAATCCCAAAGTCCCTTCAAACACCCACAAACACACACACTCCTTCCTTCCCCCTTTGCCCAGTCTGGGGTACCACATCTCAGGAAAGGAAATAGAAGTCCGTGGCTCAGGCAGCCCCTGGTTCTTCCCAGTAATCCGTGCTCTTTTGGGAGGCCTCCCTCGGTTCCCAGCACCATCAGCTGTGTCACCTGGATCTCCAGCTAAAGCCGCCTGGTGGTTCTCTGCTAAAACTGCATGGTGATTCTTCTCACAGCTGCCGGGGGTGGGGTATCCCCCCACTCTGGCCAAAGCCATGTGGTTCTCCCTCACCAAGACTGCGGAGGTCCCCACTCTGCCAAAAGTGTGTGGTTCTCCTTACATGGTTGCAGCCACGTGCTTCTCTCTCCACTGTCAAAGCTGCGTGACTCCCTCTTCAATGGCTGCCACATCTGGGTTTAAATCTCCTTGCCAATCTTCCTTTGCAGCCCCATTTCTGACTCCTCCCACAATCAGCTACACTTGCCAACACTCCCACATCCTTCCAGCTTTACTGGGCTGCCATCACAAGTCTGGGCAGGGGTGGCCCCATGTCATGGAGCCAATCATCTCCAAGCTCTCACACAGGCACTGTAACTAGGGGGAGTTGCCTCCCAGTTACATCTTGGGGGGAAGTTCTCTCCATCCCCCTGGCTCAGAGCATGGCCACAGCTATTTAACATACCTATGCAACCAGTTAAAGGGTTATAGATGTGTTAAATGACCACACCAGAGGTTAGCTGCAAAGCTGCTGCTATGCAAAACAGCTCTCAATAGCCCTGCTCCATGTGTCCCTTCCCCCAACTCACACCTGTGGTGGAGGGCAAGGACATCCTATATATCTTTCTAATATTTCCTGGACACCCTGAGTTCTGGACCCCATTACAAATCCTTCTTTTGGGGGCCCCCTGGATGCACCCTCCTACAGTTGTGTTCTTACCTTTCTTGAAATAGTAAAGCATAATATGCTGAAAATGTTGCGTATTTTCTTCCATCTTCAATATCAAAATGGCTACACAAAAATTCACCAATTTTGATGGTTTTCTTAAATGCACACCAATATGACAGCTGTTATATACAACCTAACAAAACTGTTTTGAATGAAGTTAAAGACAACTAAGCGCTGCTGGAGCCATCTTACAGAAAAAAACAAACAAACTTTTTGGCTAACCCGATATAAAATTAAAAAATTAGCAAGCATGTGAATAAACAAAAATATTAGACAGTTAAGAAAAGGCCTCAAGAGGAGTGGGGGTGCGGCTTGCTCCCATTCAGGGCACCTCACGGATTGATCAAAGGTGATTGATGAAAGTGGGAGCTGAGGGAGGCAGCAGAGAGGCAGAGGCTCACAGAGAGACTTCTAATAGTGGAACTGAGCCTCTGTGCAGGGACCTCGCAGGGGCCAGGCCTATAAAAAGAGAGAGGAGGAAAGGTGTGATTTGCTCCTACTCAGTGCATCTCACAGATTAATCAAAAGGTCACAAAATGAGGTGGATTTTCAGCACTGGCATGGCGCAAATGCACAGAGTGGACAGTGCTGGCCACACAGTGTTCTGAGGGCACGGGCTAAAAACTGGGCACCTGACTTATTGTAGCCCAGACTGAGCCCCCATCCTTGCGGAATGACAGCAAAGGAAAATAAAGGAGCCCACCTACCCTATGCCTGCAGGGTCTGAAAGACCTGCAAAACTGGTTTGGCAGGCATAAAATCAGCAGGAGGCTTTTTTTTTTTTTTTAATCAAGAGTAACACAATAAGACCTGGAGCCCTGAGGAAACCAGAAACTGACCAAGGAAGGAAGTCACAAGGCAAACACCAGTAGTTGAGGCAAATTTCACTTTGCTGTCTTTCAGAAGTTGCATTTTTTAATTTCTCTTCCTTCCATTTATTTAGTTTGTTTGTTTGTTCTTATTGCTTGAATTGTTTTATTCTCCCTTTCATATTTCACTTTAATTTTTCTTCTTTTACTTCACTTGTACTCCAAAGAACACACAACTCTTGGTCTTTCACTTTTTATTCAGATTATACATTTCTTAACATATTACTGTTATTCCAAGTCCCACACAGCATCCTTCCTTGGTATTAATCCATTTTGCCATCTTCCTGAGCTTTATTACTGTTGTGGTAAACTTCATTTTATCTCACGCTCTTCCGTGTTCCTATCCCTTTCTCACACTATTTCTCCTCCACCTAAACTAGCATAAGTGCTCTTCATTCTTAAGTCAGCCCACATTCTTTTTCCCTTCTAATAAGAGTCTTATTTCTTTTTCACCTTTAGTAAACAGTGGCCAGTTGGGTGAAACATCATGGTTCTTGCTCTACTTCTCTAAAGGAACTCCTATTTGTTCACTACTTGTTTGTACTTTAAATCCCAGAATACTCTCCCACTGTCATACTCCATTCAGCCTTCATGCTGCCCATGATCACTTGAGTAAGGAATTTTATTTCATTGTTTTCTCTCTCCCTTTTTTTTTCTTTTTTTCTTTTTTTTTTCTTTCCTTATTTCCCTTCTCTAAACCCGGGCTCTACTCCTTACTCTTATTACTTTGCTTCCCCCATCTTCTCATAATCACTTTTCTTTACTGCAGATATCTCATATTCACTTTTCACTTTTCTACAATATTCTTATTCCCATTCTATCCTTATTAAGCTTCATTCAGCTGTCATTGCTATTGACCCTGCTGTGGTTTTTCTGTAGTTTTGCTCCCATTGGTCCAATACCTTTTCAATTTACTTCAAACCTCAGAGTATACTCTTCCATTTTCTTACCCCAATGTTTCCATCACCCATTCACGTTTCACTTATGTTTTAAATTTTGTTCTCTCCCTTTCTTCACCTTCGTTCGATCCCAACTGTTATCGATTCTCCTCCCTCTTAGCACACAACATTTTCCTCTCATTAGTCATTTCATATTCCCTTTAGCATACCTTATAATATATGCAATCTCTCTTCACCTTTATTAGTCTCAGTTCAATTGCAGTTGAGATTGCTGATGTGGTAGAGGGGTTCTTTTTGCTGGCATAGGTTTGGTTGTGTGGTAACACTGCTTGGTCAGCCAACACCTGTCCAAGAGCATACAAGACCAGGTAGGAGTTGTGACTTCCAGTAAGCCCACTGGAGGGGAAAACCCACCCAACTAAGAAGCCACCAACAGGTAAAGCCCAAGTACAACAAGAGAGCTTGCATGAATGGAAGAAAGGGCAACCCTAGAGTATCCAGACAAGGAGATCAAAGAAACCACACCATTGAGTCCCACAGAACCCTTACCATAGAAATTCACCGTATAAGAACAGCAGGCAAAACAGAGCATCCTCAATCACAGAAACAAACAAGAAGAGTCACCAAAAATGGGGAGAAAAAGAAAGACCCCATAACCAAAAGGAATGAAGGTTCTCCAGTAAAAGATTAAATGAAATGGAGGCAAGTAAACTACCAGATATAGAATTCAAAAGAATGGTTATAAGGATGCTCAAGGAGTTCACTGATGGCTACAAGGAAGTAAGAACTATAACAGTATGAAAAAGGAAATAGAAACTATAAAGAAGAACCAGTAAGAAATGAAGAATGCCATATCTGAAATAAAAAATACTCTTATCCATTCCATCTTTATTTCCACCCATAATCCATTGGAAGGAATTACAAGCAGGCTGAATGAAGCAGAGGGCCAAATTAGTGAGATGGAAGACAAGGTAGACAGAAATAGCCAGGTAAATCAGCTGCACAAAAGAAGACTCACAGAATATGAAGATAACTTAAGGGAACTATAGGACAACATGAAGCACAACAACATTCAGATTGTAGGAATACAGGAAGAAGAAAGGGAACAAGGGACAGAAAACCTGTTTGAGAAAGTAATGATAGAAAACTTCCCTAATCTGATGAGGGAAAAAGTTACACAGGTCCAGGAAACACAGAGGGTCCCAATCAAGAGGAACACAAGCAGGCCCACTCCAACACACATCATAATTAAAATGTCAAAATTCAAAGACAAAGAGAATCCTAAAGGCATCAAGGGAGAAACAGGAAGTAACACACAAGGGGACTCTGACAAAGCTAGCAGGTGGTTTCTCAGCTGAAACACTATGGGCCAGAAGGGAATGGCAAGAAATAACCCAAGTAATGAAAAGCAAAGGCCTGCAACCAAGACTACTCTACCCAGCAAGGCTCTCAATTAAAATAGAAGGCAAAATAAGGAGTTTCCCAGACAAAAGAAGGCTCAAAGAATACACCTTCACCAAACCAGCACTGCAAGATATGGTAAAAGGGCTGCTTTAAGAAGAGGAAGAAAAGGAGTGAGAGAGAGAGGAGCACACATACAAGAGAGTAGAGTGGCAATGAATAAGTACCTATCAATAACAACTTTAAATGTAAATAGATTAAGTGCTCCAATCAAAAGACATAAGGTAGCTAAATAGTTAAGAAAACAAGACCCAAAATATGCTGCCTACAGGAGACACACCTCAGAACAAAGACCTATGCAAGCTGAAAGTGAAGGGCTGGAAAAAACTAACTGACAGGAAAGAAAAGCCAGGGTAGTGAAACTTATCTTAGACAAAATAGACTTCAAAACATAGGCCATAAAAAGAGACACAGAAGGACACTTCAGAATACTCAAGGGAAGAATCCATCAAGAACATATTTATTGTAAACCTATATGCACCCAACATAGGAGCATCCAAATATATAAGGAAAATCTTGAAAAACTTCAAGCAAGATATAGACAGCAACAAAATTGTAGTAGGGGATTGCGACACCCCGTCAACAATGGATAGCTCTTCCAAACAAAATATTAACAAGGATATTGTGGAACTGAATGGCGCATTAGAACAAATGGACTCCATATATATATATATAAATATATATATATATATATATAAATATATATATATATATATATATATATATATATATATATATATATATGCTTCTTCATTTGCTTCTTCATCCCAAAGAAGCAAAATACACATTCTTTTCAAATGCACATGGAACATTTTCAAACACAGACCACATGATAGAACACAAAACAAGCCTCAACAAATTCAAGAAAATTGAAATTATACCAAGCATTAACTCAGACCAAAGGGGCTTGAAACTAGAAACCGACTTCAAGGAAAATCATTCAAAAATATTCAAACCAATAGAGACTGAATAGCATGCTATTAAACAATGAATGGGTTAATAATGAGATTGTGAGAGAAATGAAAATGTTTCTGGAAACAAATGAAAATGAACATACAACAGTCTAAAGCAATTTGTAGATTCAATGCAATCCCTATTAAAGTACCAATAACATATTTCACAGATATAGAACAAACACCTCAAATATTTATATGGAACCATAAACAACCCCAATTAGCCTCAGCCATCTTGATAAGGAAGAACAAAGTAGAAGGGATCAAAATACCTGATGTCAAGCTATACTACAAGGCCAATATAACCAAAACAGTGTAGTACTGGCATAAGAACAGACACATAGACCAATGAAATAGAATAGCATACCCCAAAATAATTCCAAGTCCCTAAGATCAATTAATATTCAACAAAGGGGGCAGAAGGGTAAAATGAAGTAAAAATAGCCTCATCAACAAATTGTGTTGGGAGATCTGCACAGCTACACTAAAAAAAGAAAATGAAACTCAATCACTAATTTACACTATACACAAAAATAAATTCAAGGTGGATAAAAGAGTTAAATATAAGCTATGATGCCATAAAAGTCCTAGAGGAAAACATAGGCCGGAAAATCTCAGAAATTCTATGCAGCAATATTTTCACCAATATGTCCTCTAGAGGAAGGACAGAGAGGAAAGAATAAACTAATGGTACCGCATCACAATAAATAGCTTCTGCATGGCTAAAGAAAACATCAGCAAAATGAAAAGGGAACCAACTCTATGGGAAAATATATTTGCCAGTGATACCTCGGACTCATCTCCAAAACATATAAAGAACTCACATGACTCCCCTCCAGGAACACAAAGAATCCAGTTTAAAAAATGGGCAAAGGACCTGAACAAACACTTCTCCAAGGAAGACATACAGAGGGCCCAGAGACATATGAGAAGATGCTCAGCACCACTAGCCATCAGGGAAATGCAAATTAAAACCACAGTGAGAACACACTTCACACAGTCAGAATGGCCACCATAACCAAATCAACAAAGAATGAGGGCTGGCGAGGTTGTGGACAAAAGGGACCCTTAGCACACTGTTGGTGGGAATGCAGAGTGCTGTAGCCACTGTTTAAAACAGTATGGAATTTCCTCAGAAAACAAAAAAATGGATCTGCCTTTTGACCCAGCAATTCCACTGCTGGGATTATGTCCTAAGAACACTGAAACACCAATCCAAAAGATCCTATGCACCCCAATGTTCATAGTGGCACAATTTACAATAGCCAAGGGCTGGAAGCAACCTAAGTGCCTATCAGTAAATGAATGGATCAAAATCTATGGTACATTTACATAATGGAATACTACACAGCAGAAAGAAGGAAGGAGCTCCTACTCTCTGCAATAGCATTGATGGAAATGGAGACCATTATGCTAACTGAAAGAAGCCAGGCATTGAAAGATGAATACCATATGATCTCACCTTTAAGTGGAACCTATTCAACAAAAGAAACAAGCAAGCAAAATATAACCAGAGACATTGAAAATAAGAACAAACAGATGGTAACTGGAGGGGAGATGGGAGGTGATAATGGGGGGAAGGAGGCAAGGGTTTTCAGGAGCAACTATAAAGGACACATGGACAAAACCAAGGTGGGAGTGGAAATCAGAGGAGGGAGGTGGGGATGGCTGGGGTGTGGTGGAGAGTTGGGGAGAAGAGGCAGACAATTGTACTTGAACAACAATAAAATGGAAAGAAAAAAGAAAAAAAGAAGGAAGGAGAGAAGGAAGGAAGGAAGGAAGGAAGGAAGGAAGGAAGGAAGGAAGGGAGGGAGGGAGGGAGGGAGAGAGGGAGGGAGGGAAGGAGGGAGGAAGGAAAAGAAAATTGGGCTGATCTGTATATTCAGAGGACTGAGAGGTGGCCAACAGACATATGAAACATTACTAATCATCACAAAAATGCAAATTAAACCACAATGAGGTATCTCCTCACAGCTGTCAGAATGGTTATCATCAATAAATCAACAAACAACAAGTTCTGTTGAAGAAGTGTAGGACAGGAAACTCAAATTCACTGTTGCTGTGGTTGTAAATGGGTGTGGTCACTAGGGAAACAGTATGGAGGTTCCTGTAAAAATTAACAATTTGCCATTTGTGACAACATGAATGGATGTGCAGAGCATTATGCTAAGTAAAATAAGTTAGACAGAGAAAGACAAATATATATTTCACTTATATGTGAAATCTATGAGACAAAGTAAACAAACAAAATAGAAGCAAATTCATACTAGATACAGAGGAGAAATATTTCTCCACCCATTACAAGATGGTCCTCCTTTAGTATGCACAGATTCGCCTTAGGTGGTTACCTTTTTCAGAAAACAAAGGAGCCAATGCTGCTAATCACATCACAGAAGAGGGATATTTGCAAATGAAAAGGCAAAAGTGGTTGAACCGGTTACAATCATCCTTGGAAGGTTTAGCATGGTTTTTAGGAAGTTGCTTTGTAGTAAATGTCATCAATTCAGGGTGAGGGAGTCTTAGCAAAAAGCAAGACTCATAGCAGCCTAGGTACATTGCAGGCCTGATTCCCCATGGGAGAACCTATCTGTTGATGCGTGGGTCACCGGCCAGCAGTGATCACGGAACGCTGAGGATGGCTCGTCAAAAAACACGCGAGAAAAAAAACATGCACAGAGACAGACTAGTTTCTGTGGAGAAGTAGGGATGCAATGGCCACCCCCTCTAGTGGGGAGCACGCCGATTTACCATCCATACCTGCTTTTATTGGGCTCGTTTTGCATAATAATTCAGGTAAAGTACAGTACTCATTAGGGGGAAGTAAGGAACCATAGAAAACAAGGGAGTCTGAGGGTCTATTTTGAGTCGGGGTCAAAGAGCTGTAAGACTTTGAGGAACAAACTAACTTCCTCCTTGGACCCTTCTCTTTCAACTAAGAGCATTCTAAACAAAGAAGGTTTCACAGTAATTTACATGTTCTTTCTTAGGCCTGATCACCTGGGGAATCGGCCCTTTTCAGCACAGAGCTGCACCACCCTGTCATTGTTTCAGGCTTAGGTGGAGCAAGGGAACTAAGGCAACCAAGAGATAAGGAGATTTTCTCCCAGAGGATGAGAACTCAGGCTATGTCAAAGCCGAGGAGCGAGGGTCCATTACCCCCTTTGCCGCAGCCCCCAAAGTCCTTTTGGGGGGCCTCCCAAGTGATCGTGCCTGTCTTAGGTCGTTCCCTCCTTGGGGAATCTTACCCGTCTTTGGCTAACCGACCAAGCTTTTAGGGGTTCAGTTATGAATAAAGCAGCAGAAGCAGCATTCCTGCCAGGGAGATAAGCTTTTGTCTCCTTGCTGGCTTACGGTTCCAAGGGCGTTCCCTTAGCCTTAGCCTAGGCGGGGGTTTCAGCTTCTGATACCAGTCAGGGCGGTTCCCAACAATCTGTGGGTGTGGATCCTATGCATCTCCGAGTGGGAACTGGGCCCAGGCCACACAGAACAGTCTACTACACTACTTATTCTCTGTACCTTTTCCCCCTCTCTCCCCTTCCCACTACCCTATTGATAACCCTCCATGTGATCTCCATTTCTGTGGTTCTGTTCCTGTTCTAGTTGTTTGTTTTTGTTTTTGTTTTAGGTGTGGTTGTTAATAATTGTGAGTTTGCTGTCATTTTACAGTTCATATTTTTAATCTTTTTTCTTAGATAAATCCCTTTAACATTCCATATAATAAGGGCTTGGTGATGAGGAACTCCTTTAACTTGACCTTATCTGAGAAGCACTTGATTTGCCCTTTCATTCTAAATGAAGCTTTGCTGGATAGAGCAATCTTGGTTGTAGATCCTTGCCTTTCATGACTTGGAATACTTCTTTCCAGCCCCTTCTTGCCTGTAAGGTCTCTTTGAGAACTCAGCTGGCAGTCTTATGGGAACTCCTTTGTAGGTACTGTCTCCTATTTCTCTTGCTGCTTCTAGGATTCTCTCCTTAATTTTAATCTTGGGTAGTGTAATTATGATGCCCCTTGGTGTGTTCCTCCTGGGTCCAACTTCTTTGGGACTCTCTGAGTTTCCTGGACTTCCTGGAAGTCTCTTTCCTTTGCCAGACTGGGGAACTTCTCCTTTATTATTTGTTCAAATAACTTTTTCACTTGTTCTTCCTCTTCTCTTTCTGGTACCCCTATAATTTGGATGTTGTAACATTTAAAGATGTCCTGGAGGTTCCTAAGCCTCTCCTCATTTTTTTGAATTCTTATTTCTTCAATCTTTTCTGGCTGGGTGTTTCTTTCTTCCTTCTGGCCCACCCCATTGATTTGAGCTCTAGTTTCCTTCTCATCACTATTGGTTCCCTGTACATTTTCCTTTATTTCACTTAGCATAGCCTTCATTTTTTCACCTAATTTGCAACCAAATTCAGCCAATTCTGTGAACATTCTGATTACCAGTGTTTGAACTGTGCATCTGATAGGCTGGTTGTCTCTTCGTCGCTTAGTTGGATTTTTTTCTGGAGCTTTGATATGTTCTTTCATTTGGGTCATTTTTTTTTTGTCTTGACATACCTGTTACATAGTGAGGGGAGGAGCCTTAGGTATTCGCCTGGGAGGGTAACCCACATTGCTGCATTGCGATGCTCTATGTGGAGGAAGGGTCCAAGAGGGAACAATGGTGCTTGCTCTGCTCTCTGCTGACTTTCTGTCACTTCCTCCACTTCCAACAAGCAAATTGGGCTCTTCTGGTGCTGATTCCCAGGTAGTTGGCTTGTATACATTTTAGGACCCTGTGGATCTCTCCAATAAACTCTCCTGTGAGGCTGGGAATTTCTCCCACTGCTGCCTCAACCCCCGCAGGTGTTTTCAATCAGTGGTTTGAGGCTTTGTTTTCCTGTGCTGGAACCCTGGGTTGCGTGGTCTGTCTCGCTCTCCACTTGTTTCTCCCAGTTTTTCTGCATGTGAATGTGGGACTGCCTGCTCCACCACCCACCACTGCAGTCTTGTCAGCCAGCCACCACCTTGCCTGCCCTGGTCCTCCACTGACACTGCAGTGAGTCCTCTCCACCTAGCTGTCGAACTGTGCCCTTCCTATTGGTCTGGATGAGTGTGTCTTAACTCCTTAGTTGTTGGACTTCCATACAGTTCAATTTTCTGTCAGTTGTGGTCATTTTTTGTTTTTAAATTGTTGTCCTTTTTTGGTTGTGTGAGTAGGCTCAGTGTGTCTACCTATGCCTCCATCTTGGCCGGAAGTTTGCATGGACATTTTAATGATGTCAGTTCTTCCTATCCATGAAAACGGCATGTGCTTCCACTTATTGTATCTTTTTCAATTTCTTTCTTTAATGTTTTATAATTGTCTGAGTACAGATCTTTTACATCCTTGGTTAAATTTATTCCTAGGTGTTTTATTCTCTTTGAAGTAATTTTGTTTGTGGAAAGCTGGGCGCTTAATAGGAGCACCAGCCAGCATCCAAGGGGACTTTTCTCAAAAAAAGAACTGAGCAGCTGTACAATGACCTCATGAATTCAGAGACCTCACGTGCACAGCGGCTGGGCCAGGGAAGAGTGGGGGCTCCACTTGCTCCCATTCACGGAACCTCACAGATTGATCTAAGGGGTCAGCAGAGGCTCATAGAGACAGCAGCTCCCAGAAAGACTTCTTCCAATAGCAGAACTAAGCTGCTGTGAAGGGACCTGAGAGCATGAAGAAGCCAGGCCAAAAAGGGAGAAGTGTGGGCATGATTTGCTCTCATTCAGTGTACCTCATGGACTAATCAACGGGTTGTAAGATGAAGTGGATAATCAGTGCTGGCCTAGCACAAGTGTGCAGAGAGGACAGTATGGGCCACACGGTGCTCTAAGGGTGTGGGCTGGAAACTGGGCATCTGTGATTATTATAGCCCAGACTGAGCCACAATCCTTGTGGAACCATAGGAAAGGGAAAACAATGGAGCTAATCCCCACTGCCTGCAGGATCCAGGAAGACTTGCAAAACTGGTTTGGCAGGCATAAACTCAGCAGGAAGCATTTTTTCTTTTCTTTGTTTCAGGAGTAAGATGATAACACCTGGAGCTGTGGGAAAACCAGAGACAGATCCAGAAAGAAGTCCGTAGGCAAACACCAACACCTGAGAAAAATTTTACTTTGCTATAATTCAGAACTTGGTGGGGTTTTTTTCTTTCTCTTTTTTCAGTTTATTCAGTTTTTTGTTTGTTTATTTTTATTGTTTGATCTGTCTTTTTATTCTCCCTTTCACATTGCATTTTAATTTTTCTTGTTTTATTTCATTCACATTATAAATAATACACTACTCTTGGTCTTTTACTTTTTATTCATTTTATTCAGATTATATATTTCTTATACTGTTGTTATTCCAAATCCCACATAGCACCTTTCCCCCTTTATCTTCATCCATTTCTCCATCTTCCTGAGCTTTATTACTGTTGTGGTAAACTTTATTTTCTCTCACACTACTCTGTGTTCCTATCCCTTACTGTCACTATTTCTCTTCCATCTAACCTTACATAAGTGCTCCTCTTTCTTAAGTCAGCTCACATTCTTTTCCCCTTCTAATAAGAGTCTTATTTCTTTTTTACCTTTTATAATCAGTGGCTAGTTGAATGAAATGTCATGGTTATTGATGCACTTCTTGTAAGGAACCTTTTTTGTTCACTAGTTGTTTATAATTTAAATCCTATAGAATATTCTCCCACTGTCTTACTCCATTCAGCCTTTACCCAGCTCATGGTCAGCTGAGTGAGGAATTTTATTTCATTGTTTTCTCTCCTTTTTTTTTCTTTTTCATTTTTCTTTATTTCCCCTTTCTCAACTTGGGCTTTACTCTTTACTCTTATTAGTTAGCTATTCTCATCCTCTCAAAATCGTTTTTCTTTACTGTAGATATCTCATATTCACTTTTTGCTTTTCTGCAATATTCTTATTCCCATTCAACCTTTATTAAACTTCATTCAGCAGTTGCTGCTATTGACCCTGTTGTGGTTATTCTTCAATTAAACTTCCTTTGGACCAGTAGCTCTTCCCTTTCACTTGAAAACTCATAGTATATGCTTCCAGTCTTCTTGCCTCATTGTCTCCGTTGCCCTTTCATGTTTACTTATGTTGAAATTTTTCCTCTCTCCCTTTCTTTGCCTTGGATCTATCCCAACTCTTATCAATCCTCCTACCTCTTATCACACAACATTTTATCCTCTTTTAGTCATTTCATATTCTTTTTGTCATATCTTATAATACCTGCAATCTCTATCTACGTTTATTGATCTTAATTCAATTGTGGAAGGGACTGCTGATGGGCTGTGGGTTATTTTTTCTGGAGTAGGTGTGCTTGTCTGGTAATACTACTTTGTTAACCAACACCTGCACAACAGCATACAAGACAATGTGGGAGTTGTGAATACAAAGAAACCTGCAGGAGGGAAGAAACCACCAACAAAAGAGCCACTAACAGGTAATCCCCAAGTACAATTAGACAGCTCAAACAAATGGAAGAATGGGCAACCCTAGAGCATCCAGACAAAGTTATCAAAGAGACTGCACCAGTGAGTTCCACAAAACACCTACCAAAATTCACCATACGAAGACAGCTGGCAATGCAGAGCATCTGGAGTCACAGATATAAACAAAAAGAATCACCTAAAATGAGGAGACAAAGAACCCAGAATCAAAAGGAGTGGAAAATTTCCCAGTAAAAGAGCTAAATGAAATGGAGGCAAGTAAACGATCAGTTATAGAATTAAAAAGAATGGTTATAACCATGCAAAAGGAACTCAGTAACACCTACAAGGAACTGAGTGGGAATTACAACAATATGAAAAGGGAAATAGAAACTTTGAACAAGAACCAGAAAGAAATGAATAATACAATATCTGATATAAAAATATACTAGGCAGAATTATAAGTATGCTGGATGAAGCAGAGGACTGAATTAGTGAGCTAGAGGACAAGTAGAAAGAAATAAACAGGTTTATTACCTACATGAAAAAAGACTCATAAAATATGAAGATAGCCTATAGGAACTTCAGGAAAACATGAAACACAATAACATTTGAATCATAGGAGACCAAAAGGAGATGAAAAGTAGCAAGTGATAGAAAATCTGTTTGAAAAAATGACAGAAAACTTCCCTAACCTGGAGAGGGGAAAAGCCATACAAGTATAGGAAACACAGAGGTTCCCAAACAAGATGAACTAAAAGAGACCTACTCCAATTCACATCATAATTAAAATGCCAAATGATAAAGACAAAGAGGAAAGCTTAAATGCAGGAAGGGAGAAGGGGGAAGTAACATACACAGGAGCTCTGATAAGGCTAGCAACTAATTTCTCAACAGAAGCACAAAGCCAGAAGAGATTGACAAGAAATATTCCAAGAGAATGACAAGTAATAAAAAACAAAGGTCTACAACCAAGACTACTTTAAGGCTCACAATTAAGACAGAATGAGAAATAAGAAGTTCCTAGAAAAAAGAAGGCTAAAAGAATACACTTCTACCAAATCAGCACTGCAAGAGATGCGAAAGGGACTGCTTTAAGAAGAGGAAGAAAAGACTGAGAAAGAGAAGAACACAGGTAAAAAGGAAGAAAAATTAATTACTACCTGTCAATAACAACTTAAATGTAAATGGAATAAATGCTCCAATCAAGAGACGCGGGGTACCTGAATGGATAAGAAAACGTGACTCACACATATCCTGCTAACAAGAGACAAACCTCAGAACAAAAGACCTACACAGGTTGAAAGTGAAGGGTTGGAAAAAGTATTCCAAGCACATGGACAGGAAAAAGAAAGCTGGAGTAGCAATATTTATATCAGACAAAATAGGCTTCAAAATAAAGGACATAAAAAGAGACACAGAAGGATACTTCATAATACTCAAGGTAATACTCATAATACTTCTTAATCCATAAAGAGGACATAAACATTGTAAACATATATGGACCCAACAAGGGAGCACCCAAGTATATAAGCAAAATCTTGGAAGACTTCAGGAAAGGTAGAGATAGCAACACACTTATACTAGGAGATTTGACCACCCCATTGTCAACAATAGGTTGATCTTCCAAACAAAATATCAGCAAGGATATTGTGGAACTGAATGATGCACTAGAGCAAATGGACTTAACTGATCTATCTATCTATCTATCTATCTATCTATCATCTATCTATCTGTATCTATCTATATTTATCTATCAAACCTTTTATCACAAAGAAGTGAAGTACACATTCTTTTCAAGTGCACATGTAACATTTTCAAAGATAGACCACATGATAGGACACAAAATAAACATCAAGAAATTCAAGAAAATTGAAATCATATCAAGCATTTTCTCAGCCATAAGGCCTTGAAACTAGAGGTCAACCTCAAAAAAATTTCAAAAATATTCAAACTCATGGAGACTGAATATCATGCTATTAAACAAAGAATGGATTGATAATGAGGTCAAAGAAAAATTCAAAAAGTTTTTGGAAACAACTGAAAATGTACACACTAGTCCAAAATCTATGGGATGCAGTGAAGGCAGTCTTGAGAGGGAAGTTTGTAGCAATACAGGCATATCTAAAAAAGATGCAAACTTTTCAAGTAGGGAAGGTAACCCTACATCTAAAAGAAATGGTGGAACAATAACAAACAAAGCTCAGAGCAAGTAGAAGAAAGGAAATAATCAAGATCAGAGCAGAATTAAATGACATACAGACTAAAAGAAACATTTGATGGATCAACAAATTGAGCAACTGGTTCTTTGGAAAGATAAATACATTGACAAGCCTTTAACAATATTCATGAAGAAAAATACTAGGAGAACCCTAATAAATAAATTCAGAAATGAAAGGAGATTACAACTGAAACCACAGAAATACAAAGTATTGTAAGAAATTACTACAAACAACTATTGCCAAGAAATTTGAAAACTTGGGTGAAATGGACAAATTTCTAGAAACATATTATGTCCCAAAACTGAATGAAGAAGAAGCAGAAAGCCTGAACAGACCTGTAACAGGTAGTGAAAGAGTAATCGAAGAGTAATGATAAAATTTCCAGCACAAAAAGGCCCTTAACCAGTTGGTTTCACAGGAGAATTTTACAAAATATTTAAGGAAGAGCTAACCCCAATCCTTCTCAGACTATTCCAAACAATCCAAGAAGAGGGAAGATGTCCAAATTCTTCTTATGAGGCCAGCATCACCCTTATCCCCAAACCAGAAAAAGACACAAGAATGAAACAAAACTACAGGCTGATATTGCTAATGAACGTGGATGCTAAAATCCTCAGCAAAATATTAGCAAACTGCATCCAGGAATACATTAAGAAGATCTTACATCATGATCTTACATCATGATCATCCAAGGGATGCAAGTATGGTACAAATTTGCAAATCAATAAATGTAATAAATCACATAAACAAAAGGAAAGACAAAAATCACATGATCATATCAATAGATGGAGGAAAAGTACTTGATAAAATACAGCACCCATTTATCATAAAAACACTCAGCCAAGTGGGAGTAGATGAAGCATACTTCAACATAATAAAGGCTATACATGAAAAACCTGCAGCCAACATCATGGTCCATGGGCAAAAAGAAAAAGCTCTCTCACCAATATCAGGAACAAGACAAGGGTGCCTGCTTTCACCACTGTTATTCAACATAGTATTGGAAGTTCTAGCCACAGCAACCAGATAAGAAAATGAAAATTAAAAGATTCAAATTGGAAAAGAGGAAACAAAGTTGTCATTGTTTGCAGATAACATGATAGTGTACATAGAAAACCCTACTGACTCTACCAAAAAACTACTCACCCAAATAAGTGAAGTTGGCAAAGTCAATATTCAGAAATCAAAGACATTTTTGTACACCAACAGTGAAATATCAGAAATAGAAATCAGGGAAAAAATCCCTTTAGCTATAGCAATAAGAAAACTAAGTACCTAGGAATAAACCCAACCAACAGATTGGGTACAGAAAGATCTGTACTCAGAAAACTACACAACACTGAAGAATGATATTAAGGATGCTACGAACAAATGGAAGCATGTACCATGCTCATGGATGGGAAGAATTAACACCATCAAAATGTCCATATTACAGAAAGCAAATTATAGATTCAATGAAATCCCTAATAAAATACCAATGACATATTTCACAGATATAGAACAAACATTTCAAAAATTTATATGGAACCAAACAATCCTGAGTAGCCTCAGCAATTTTGAGAAAGAAGAACAAAGTAGGAGGTATCACAATACCTGATATCAAACTATATGGCCATGGTAAACAAAATGGTCAGGTACTGGCATAAGAAGAGACATTTAGACCAATGGTTCAACAGAATAGAGAGCCCAGAAATAAACCTAACTCTCTATGGTCAATTAGTATTTAACAAAAGGGGTAGAAAAGTAAAATGAAATAAAGATAGCCTCTTCAACTAATGGTGTTAGGTGACCTGCTCAGCTACATGTAAAAAAAAAAAAAGAATCTTGACCACCAACTTACACCATACCCAAAAATAAACAATATGGATAAAAGACTTAGAAATAAGTCATGGCATCATACAAGTCCTAGAGGGGAACACAGGCAGGAAAATCTCAGATATTCCATGCAGTAATATTCTCTCCAATATGTCCCCTAGAGCAAGGGACATAAAGGAAAGAATAAACAAATTGGATCTCATTAAAAAACAAACAAACAAACAAACAAAAACTTCTGCAAGGCTAAAGAAAACACCAGTAAAATGGAAAGGGAACCAACCATATTGGAAAATACATTTGGAAATGATGCCTTGGACAAAGGATCTCCAAAATATATAAAGAACTCACATGAATTTACCATAGGCAGACAAACAACCCAATTAAAAAATGAGCAAAGGACCTGAATAGACACTTTTCCAAGGAGGACACACAGAGGGCCAAGAGACATATGAATAGGAAGCTCAGCATTGGTAGCCATCAGAGGGATGCAAACTAAAACCACAATGAGATACCACTTCACACGGGTCAAAATGACCAACGTAAACAAATTAAAAAACAAGTGTTGGAGAAGTTGTAGAGAAAAGGGGACCCTAGTACACCATTGGTGGGAATGCAGACTGGTACAGCCACTGTGGACAACAGTATGGAATTTCCTCAGGAAACTAAAAATGGGACTGCCTTTTGACCTGGCAATTCCACTGCTTGGATTATACCTAAGAACACTGAAACACCAATTCAAAAAGACCTATGCACCCCAATGTTCATAGCAGCTCAATTTACAATAGCCAAGTGCTGGAAGCAACCTAAGTGCCCATCAGTAAATGAATGGATAAAAACACTTTGGTACATTGTCACACTGGAATACTACACAACAGAAAGAAAGAAGAAACTTTTACCTTTTGTGACAGCATGGATGGAACTGGAGAACCTTTTTGCTAAGTGCAGTAAGCCAGGTGGTGAAAGACAAATACCATATGATCTCACCTATAAGTGGAATCTAATCAATAAAACAAGCATCTTAAGTGCCCATCTGTAAATAAATGGCCAAAATATAACCATGGACATTTAAATAAAGAACAAACTGACAGTAACCAGAGGGATAATGGGAGAAAGAAGGGAAACGTCACCAAGGGACAGGTTTAAAGGATCCATGGATGTATTCAAAGGGAAATGGGATTCAGGTTAGTTTGTGGGGGTGGATGGGGTGGGGAAGAGTGGTGGAGTGAAAATAGAGACAACTGTAATTTGACAAGAATTAAGTAAGTAAGTAAGTAAGTAAATAAATAAATAAATACATGTAAAAAGGAGAGAACTATTTGAATTACTAACATTTAGCCCTGGCTGGTGTGCCTCAGTGGATTGAGTCCTGGCCTGCGAACCAAAGGGTCTCTGGTTCAATTTCCAGTCAGGGCATATACCTGGGTTGTGGGTCAGGTCCACAGTTGGGGTGGTGTGCACGAAGGAAACTACACATTGATGTTTGTTCCCCGTTTTTTTCTCTTTCCTTTTCCTTCTCTCTAAAAAGAAATAAATAAAATCTTTAAAAAATAAATATAAACATGTAAAGGTGTTATAATTTTCAGGATTATGAAGACACACAAGCATGAATTATAAATAATGTAAGTTGTATTTTTCAAAATATTATATGTCCAATATATGATATTTTGTAGAATATATGAGGTGTATCTGGACATTGATGTAAACTACCAGCCAAGGAGAGTGGATTGAAATGTGCATGCATGAACCATGACTACTTCACTCTACTAGTCAGTAGGGGAAGTAGATGCCATTGAGTGAGCAAGTGTACTGTGTGGCCATTGCATTCTAAATGACTGAGTAAATAAAGCAATGAATCTTCATCAAATTTTGCATTTAGCTTGAACATTCCTCTGCAGAAACTATTAGGATGATTCAGAAGGCTGCAGCTATGGGCAACTAGTGGCTGGCAACTTCATCACAACAATCACGCTCGCTCATGCATAACATCTCATGCAGAATTTTTTGGCAAAACCTCAAATCACTTAGGTGACTTAACTCCCCTGCAGCCCAGATTTGGCACCTTGCAACTTCTGGCTTTTCCCAAAACTAAAACCCTCTTTGAAAGGGAAGAGATTTCAGACTGTCAATGAGATTCAGGGAAATATGATGGGGTAGCTGATGGCGATTGGGAGAACTGTGTGAGGTCCCAAGGTGCCTACACTTTAAAGGGGACTGAGGTGTCATTGTCCTATGTACAATGTTTCTTGTATCTTGTATCTTCTTCAATAAATGTCTCTATTTTTCACATTACAAGGCTGGATACCTTCTGGACAGACCTCATATTTTCATTATGTTGTATTTCAGTATAATGATTAGCATCATAAACTTGAACAGAAAATATTCAATATGTAAGTAATAAATTTGAGCACAAATGATAAATTTAAAAGTTTTAGGAAGTAGTAAATACTTTTTAAATTTTTCTATTTTTATTAGAATATGAACTTTCTAGCATAAAAGTATAGGATATTACTATTTTAGAAGGGGAAAAGCCAAGAAATCTTTTCAAAACACAGCAAACATAAACACAATGAAATCCATAAAATCAAAGACAAAAAACAAATACTTGCTAAAGTTCTGAGTTGAACTGGATAAATAGTAAGGATAATTAACAAGATTATCGACAGAAAGTGAAAAAGATCTTTGACAGTTAAAAGTGAATGAGCTAGGACTATTAAAAATAAATGGTTACAAGATGGCAGCAGAGTAGGAGGATATGTTGTTCACCTCCACCCAGAACTAAACTGGAAATAAAACTAAAGAGGGGCACAGTCACCCAAAATAAACCAAAGACTACCTGAAAAAGAGACTTTTAACCAAGGATAGGAAAAACTACCTTGAGACCAGCAGGAAGGGTGGGATTGCTAAAGGAGCAGGCCCCATTCACAAGGGCAGCATGCTGAGATGGCAGCAGTGCTTCCTCTTGAGAGGGGAGACACCAGGACCACAGACTGGGCTCCCAAGCACAGAACACCAACGCCAGGTTTAGCCAACAATGTAGCATCCAATGGTAAAAGGCCATCATTTAGTAGTAAAAGGCTGTGTGGGGTTTTCTCTGCTGGAGAGAGACAGAAACTGCTGGAGACAAAGCCACTATTATTTTAATACTTAAAGAGGCCAAAGCACAGGTTTTGTGTTCACAATGAATCACCCTGGGCTTCAGCAAAGTGAGAGCAGCATGGACTGAAATCAGGAGAGTCTGGATTGGGAGGCACTGAGGGGAGATGTGGGGGACTGGCTGGCTGTGAGGTTTTCTATATCAAGGTATACCTGGATTCTGCAGAAGCATCTTTCTTGAAAGAGTAAGCCCCTCCCATGGAAAAAACAATTACCTTACTCTGTGGGAGACTGCTCACCATAGCCTCTGGAATCCTGCTTACCTCATCTTCTGGAATCCTGGTCATCCCATCCTGCATCTTTTTCTTTCTTTTTTTTCTGTTTGTTTTCTTTGTTTTTTTTTTTTTTCTTCCCACCCGCCCCGGCCCACCCCATCCTGCACCTTAACCCCTATTGAGGAGACAGCAACATATGCAGACTCAGGGCATGTCAAAGACTGGCTTTAAAGTGCAGCCATTCCATACAATTTCCCAGAAACCAGACTGGAGCTCCCCCATCACAGAGAGCCATAGAAACACCATCCCGGTTTCTGGCAGAACGACAATCTAGGCTCTGGAGATCTGACCCATTAGCCTACTAGGGGCCTCACCCTGAGGAGTACAGGGAGATAATCCTTGACTTACTCAGACGAGTGGCTCAGGAGTAGCAGAACACACCCACCATCTGCCCTGAAGACAGAAAGCCACCTCCCATGGGATATTTAGGAGTCCCATCCCCTCAATTCCACCAGAAGCTGTCTCAAAAATAGTCAGGTCTGTAACTAGTCTAAGACTGACAACAAGCCATCAAGTAGAGACAGGAGGAGGTGACTTGGAAAGTTTGCTGACACACCCCTGGACCCAATGCTAATAAAAGCCAACTTTGCAGAGCAGCTTGGCCCACCCTGGGTGCAGCCAAGCCCAGGGAAATCAGCCCAAAACTGGGTCATGTGTAGCTTTGAACAGACTGCCAGGGTTAGATGTGGATAGACCCTGACATTGACTTACACCAGCTTCAGACATCACAGCTGTATCCAAAAGAAGAATCCAGCAGGCCAGCATTAAACTCTGCTGAGATGAAGTCCACTTTGCTCTTTTTCATTATTCTTATTATTTTTTCTTTTTTTCACAGCCTTATTATTGTTTTTCATTTTTTATTTATGTTCTATTTTTGTTGCTTTATTTTTTCTTTCACATCTCTTCTTTTACTCTTACCTTTGATTACCCCATTGTTCCCTTATTTCCATTTCTTAATTTTGTTATTCTCTTTCATTGTCCCTTTTCCCCATTCTTTCTATACATCACTCATATTAGTTCTCTTCTCTTTCCTCCTCTCATAATCAGTTTTCTTGCTGTTAGAAATGCACAAGAAATAGAGGCTAGAGAAACCAGATGATCTGATCCAAGTGCCTTTATTTGATGCTGTGTTTGCAGGTGGGCTGAGTCAGTATTGACTGCAGCCCCAAGGGGAGGCAGGAATGGGGTTCTTAAAAGAAAAAGCTCAGGGAAATGGGAGGGGTTAGTCTCTTGTTCTTCCAGGCAAGTGCCTCAGGGCTCCAGGATGTCAGCCAGGACAATGGGTTAGGTAAAGGGCAAGACTGTTCCAATGTATAAGAGGGTCAGTCTTACCACCAGCCATTGTGGCTGGCACAAGATGTCTACTGTGGGAGGTGGGAGAGAGCTTTGATTAAGCTGTCAATTGAGTTGGGATAACTGAGTCATGAGCAGTCCAGAGGATTGGAAAACTGGTCTGACTGGGTCATGAGCAGGCTGGTGGTCTGGTAAACTCGTCTGACCCTTTCACTTTCCTTTGGTCTTCTCTTGTTCTTCTTTTTTCTTTTTTTCCCTTTCTCTACTAATCCATTTCAACCTCAACTTTTATTTTCTTTGCTCTTTTGTCATTGATATTGCTGTTATTGTTGGGAAGGGAGGTTTGACTGTTTTGGTTTTGATATTTATGTTGTTTTGCTTTGTTCTGTCAGCACCTGTACAACAGCATACAAGATGTGGTAGAGGTTGAACCTCTTAGTCAGCCAGCAGGAGGGGAGACAGCACCGATGAATACAAAAATAAGGGCCCAAATACAACAGAAGAGACCATATAATGCACACAAAGGACATTCCTAGAGTATCCATCTTAGCAGATCAGGGAGACTACACCACTGGATTGCATAGGATCCTAAAACATAAGGTCACCCCACAAGACAGAGGGTATTAGCAGATATATCTAATAAATAGAGATGAACAAAAAGAGACAGCTAAAATGGGGAGACAAAGAAACTACCTCCAGACAAAACAAAGAAGGAATCAGGAATCCCCAGAAAAAGAGCTCAATGAAACTGAGGTAAGCAAATGATCAGACATAGAGTTCAAAGTGATGGTTATGAGGATGCTCAAGGAATTTAATGGGAACTACATCAGCAAGGAAAAGGACTATAAACAAAAACCAATTGTAAATAAAGAATGCAATATCTGAAATGAAGAATATACTAGAAGGAATTAAAAGCAGTTAGATGAACAAGATCAAATCAGCAAGTTGGAAGATGAGGTAGAAAACACAGTCAGAGCAACAAAGTGAAAAAAGACTTGAATGAGAATAGTTTAGGGGACCTTTGGGACAACATGAAAAATAACAATATTTACATCATAGGAATATCAAAAGGAGAAAAAAGGGAGAAAAGGATAGAAAACCTGTTTGAAGAAATAATAGCAGAAAACTTCCTGACTTAGTGAAGGAAAAAGTCACACAAGTTCAGGAAGCACAAGCAAGATGAAACCAAAAAGACCCACACCAAGAGCTATCACAATTAAAATGGCAAAGTTTAAACACAAAGAAAGACTCTTACAGGCAGCAAGAGAGAAATTGTTAGTTATCTATAAGTGAGCTTCAATAAGGCTGTCAGCTGATGTCTCAACAGAAACAAATCAGGCCAGAAGAGATTGACATAAGTATTCCATGTAATGAAAAGCAAGGAACTTCAACCAAGATTACATATCCAGCAAGGCTCTTATTTAAAATGGAAAACAAAATAAAGAGCTTCCCAGACCAAAAAAAAAAAAAATGCTAAAGGAGTACATTTTCACCAAACTAGCAATACAAGAGATGCTAAAGGGACTGCTTTAAGAAAAATAAAAAAAATAGAGAGACAGAAGAACACAGGTACAACAAAAAAATGGCAATGACTAAGTATCTATCAATAAAAACCTTAAATGTAAATAGATTAAGTGCTCCAATCAAAAAACATAAGGTAGCTGAATGGTTAAGATAACACAATCCATATATACTCTCTCTACAGGTGACCCATCTCAGAAAAAAAGACTTATAGGCTGAAAGTGAAAGCATTGAAAAAAATATTCCATGCAATTACAGATGAAAAAAATTGTGGTTGGAATACTTCTATTTGACCAAATAGACTTCAAAACAAAGACCATAAAAAGGAACAAAGCAGGGCATTACATAATACTAAAGGGATCAGTCCAACAGGAGGATATAAACCTTGTAAACATAGATGCACCCAAGATAGGAACAACTAAATATATTTAAAAAATTGGAGGAATTTAAGGAAGAGAGTGACAGCAGAACAGTCATTGTAGGGGATTTAAACACCCCAGTCTCAACAATGGACAAATCTCCCAGACAAAAAAAAAATCAACAAGGATATAGCAACATTAAATGACAAACTATCAAATGGATTTAAACGATATTTACAAAACATTTCATCCCAATGAAGCAGAATGTACATTCTTTTCAAGACATTCTCAAAGGTAGACCTCATGGCAGGACACAAAATAAGTCTTAACCAATTCAAGAAAATTAAAGTCATATGAAACATCTTTTTGGATCACAATGGCTTGATACTAGAAATCAGACACAAGAAAAAAACTGAAAAACATTCAAATACATAGAGGCTAAATAACATGTTATTAAATAATGAGTGGGTTAACAATGAGATCAAGGAAGAGATCTAAAAGTACTTGGAAGCAAATGAAAATGAACATACAACAATCCAACACCTATAAGACACAGTGAAGACAGTTCTGAGAGGGAAGTTCATAGCAATACAGACCTACCAAAATAAGATAGACAGATCTCAAATAAACAACATGGCCCTACACCTGAAACAAGTAGAAATACAACAGCAAATGCCCAGAATGAGTAGCAGGGAAATAATAAAGATCAGAGCAGAAATAAATGACTGGAGACAAAAAAAAAACAACCAAAAGAAAACCAAACAAAACAACCAATTCGAAAGATCATTGAGTCCAGGAAATTGTATCTTGAAAAGATAAACAAAACTGACAAACCTTCAACCTGACTCATTAAGAAAAGGGAATACTACACAGCAGAAAGAAAGAAGGAGCTCCTGCCCTTTGCAAGGGCATGGATGGAACTGGAGAGAATCATGCTAAGTGAAATAAGCCAGGTGGTGAGGGACAAATACCATATGATCTCACCTTTAAGTGGAACCTAGTCAACAAAACAAACAAGCCAGCAAAATATAACCAGAGACATTGAAATCAAGAACAATCTGACAGTAAACAGAAGGGAGGTGGGAGGAGATAATGCGGGGGCGGGGGGAGGGGAGAGGAGGAGCGTTTTCAAGGACAGCTACAAAGGACACATGGACAAAACCAAGGTGGGGTGGCATCAGGGGAGGGAGATGGAAATGGCTGGGGTGTAGGCGAGTGGTGGGGGAAATACAGACAAATGTACTTGAACAACAATAAAATAATTTTTAAAAAAGAGGACACAAATAAATGAAAAGAGCAGAAGTAACAACTGAAACTGCAGAAGCACATAGGATTGTAAAAAATTACTATGAATAACTGTATGCCAAGAAATTGGAAAACCTGGGTGAAATGAATCCATTTCTAGAAATGTACAATCTTCCAAAACTAAATCAGCAAGAAGATAAACCTGACTAGCCTTGAAACACTAATAAAAACACTCCTAGCAAACAAAAGTCCTGAATTAGATGGCTACACAGGTGAGCTTCACCAATCATTCAAATGAGAACTAACAACTATCTCTCTCAAACTATTCCAAAAAATTCAAGAAGAGAAAAGACTGCCAATCTCTCTTTATGAGGCCAGTATTATCCTTATTTCAAAACCAGGTAAAGACACAAAAAAAGAAAGAAAATAACAGGCCGATATCTTGGATAAACATAGGTGCTAAAACCTTCAACAAAATATTGGTAAAATGGATACAGAATTACATTAAAATATCATACACCATGATCAAGTGGAATTTATTCCAGGGATGTAGGATGGTACAATATTCTCATCAATAAATGTGATATATCATGTAAACAAAATGAAAGATAAAATCACATAATAATATTAATAGATGCAGAAAAATAATTTGATAAAATCCAGCACCATTTATTATAAAAACACTAGGCAAGGTGGAAATAGAGGAAATATAACCCAACATAATAAAAGTCTTACATGAAAAACCTACTTCCAACATCATACTCAAAGGACAAAAACTAAAAGCATTTCCTTTAAGATCAAGAACAAGACAGGGGTGTCCTCTTACACTTCTCTTATTCAGCATAATACTAGAAGTCCTAACCACAGAGATCAGACAAGTAGAAGAAATAAAAGACATCCAAATTGGAAAGGAAGAAGTAAAACTGTCATTATCCACAGATGACATGATATTGTATATAGAAAACCCTGTAGACTCCATTAGAAACGTACTTGATCTAGTAAGTGAATTTGGCAAAGTAGTGGCATACAAAGTCAATATTCAGAAATTGATGGCATTTTTATACACCAATAATGAACTATCAGAAAGAGAAACTGAGAAAACAATCCTATTTACTATTGCAACAACAACAAAAAAACACAAATAAATAAATTACCTAGGAATAAATCAAACTGTGAAGGAAAAAGACCTGTACTTGGGAAACTATAGGACACTGAAGAAAAAAGCTGAAGAAGACACACGTAAGTGGAAGAATATACTGTATCCACTGATTGGAAAAATTAGCATCATTAAAATATCTATACTACCCAAAGCAATGTATACATTCAATGCAATTCCTATTAAAATGCCAATGGCATACTTCACAGATCTAGAACAAATATTCCAAAAATTTATATGGAACCAAAGAAGACCCCAAATAACTTCAGTAATCTTGAGAAGAAATAGTGTTGGAGGGACCACCATACCTGATATCAAACTATACTATAAGACCATAGTAATAAAGCAATCTGGTACTGGCATAAGAACAGACACATAAATCAATTGAACAGAATAGGGAGCCCAGAAATAAACCCATGTCTTCATGATCAATTAATATTTGACAAGGGAAACCCTGGCTGGCATAGCTCAGTGGATTGAGCACAGGCTGCAAACCCAAGGGTCGCTGGTTCGATTCCTAGTCAGGGCACATTCCTGGGTTGCAGGTCAGGTCCCCAGTGGGGGCCACATGAGAGGCAACCATACACTGATGTTTTTCTCTCTCTCTTTCTCCCTTCCTTCCCCTCTCTAAAAATAAATAAATAAATAAATAAATAAATAAAATCTTTAAAAAATATTTGACAGAGGAGGCTAGAGCATACAATTGAGTAAAGATAGTCTCTTCAATAAATGGTGTTGGGAAAATGGAACTGGTACATGCCAAACAAAGAACCTAGATTTCCATCTTATACCATACACAATAGTAAACTCAAAATGGATAAAGGACCTAAATACAAGTTTTGATACCATAAAAATTTTAGAGTAAAACTTAGTCAAATTTCAGATATCTCATGTAGCAGTATTTTTGCTGATGTATCTCCTAGGGCAACGGGAATAAAGGAAAAATAAACAAATGAATTAGATCAAATTAAAAAGCTTCTGCTCAGCTAAAGAAACCATCATCAAAATGAAAAGGGAACCAACCATACAGTGGAACATATTTCCAATGATACATTGGACAAGGGGTGCAGAGCAGAGGGGAAAAAAGGGGAGGAAAAAATGGAACAATTGTAAGAGCATAATCAATAAAATATACTTAAAATAAAAAAAATTAAAAATGATTGAGCTAGGACTATGTTTTTCATTAAGGATAAATCTCAAAGCCATAATGTTGAGTACAAATTTCATAATAACCCCTGTAAAGTATTCTTTTTTTAAAATTTATTTGTTGAATTTTTAGAAAGAGGGAAACATCAATCTGTGTTCCACATATTTGTGCATTCTTTATAGAACTGCAACCTCAGTGTATCAGAACAATGCCTTATACAACTGAGCTACCTGTCCAGGGCTCCTATGAAATATTTCTGCCAAAAATATTGAAACTAAATCAAATCAAGCCCTTCAAATCTAAAAGTTTTATCGAGTGAAACTATTTATATAAAACTTGTAAGATATAAATTATGCTGTATAATATTTGTGGCTACTCACATATGTACTCAAAGTATATAAACATGCATGGAAATAATAATACCAATATTAACATCATAGTTAACCTGTGTAGGAAGGGTAGAGGAACTGAGGAAGTGTAGACAAGGGGACTTAATTGTATGTATAAAATTTATGTCTTAAGCTAGATGTTGACTGTTTCTGATGTTACTCCTTTATATGCCTGAAACAGTTGCTATTTGTTTCAAAAGCCTCAGATGATGAAGTTGGTAATCTGAAGAGATGGCAGAGGGGCCATACAATTACTTAATACCAATCAGGCTTCAATTTCTTCTTCAAGGATCATGACCTTCAATTGGGAGTGGTAGGACATTAATATGAGGGAATTAAATTTAAGGACACACAAGGAAATAGTGAAAGAATAACTACTTGCCTTAAATGAATTCAAGTCTTCATACCCAGATAAAATTGCTTGAAAGATCCTGAATATCAGGAAGATTGGCTACAGGACCTTTGAAGTCCACTTTTAAGGAGTGTGACTGATGCCCCAAACTAGCAAATATCCAAAGTTTCAAATGTAAAAAAAAAGTGAACACGGAATTAGCAGGTTGAAAAGCTTAAATGGGCCACTGGCAAAATTCCAGAATTAATTATTTTAAGTGATCATTTATGAACAATTGGGGTTAATAAAAAATAGGATAAACAAATGGTATCTCAATTGGACTAGATTATTAAAGTGGTACATTAAGGGTCTGCTGTGGAAAGAAAGTATTTTCATATCAGCAAATATTACAACAAAGACTCTTATAAATATACCTTGTGAATATGTGTATTGGATAATAGTATTGTTAAGTAGATTGATATCATGAAGAATGACTATACCCACTCAGCCTGGAGGGTAGGTGACCATGCAGCATCTTTACTGTAGCCCCTTGCTCAATGCCTTTGCACTGTATTCACTGAGCTCAATGACAGAATTGGGGACTTAGTATACTCAGGGATCAGTCTAATCAAATTTCCTTTAGAGGGGGATAAATTTTTATTGAGTTGGAGGATTGAAGGAATATTTTGTATAGTGATAATTATTTACAATATATTCTATTTTTATTCTCACAGTGAACTTATAAGTGAAGGATTTATTGTCAGTATTTTACAGATGCAGTAACTGAGATGCAAAGGTGTCAACTTACTTGCCCAAAATATCAAATATTGAGTGGCAGAGCCAGGAATCAGGTCATCTAAGTGTAACATTAGTGCACGTTCCATAACACCACTTTATAACTAATGTGCCAAGTGCTTTTTAACCTCTTTTGTCTTTGAATACATGGAAGCCCTGATTGGGCTGGAGAGACTGTGTTTATATTCAAAATGGCCCTGGTATGAGATCCAAGTCCAAGACTATGGAGTCATTAGTTTCTCTTCTAATTTTATCCTTTGTTTTGTAGTTTTAGGCAAATTTTTAATTTCTTGGGCTTCAGTTTTTTCAGAGGCAAAATGAAGAAATTGTTCCTGATGATCATTATGATGTCTTCCAGACTTGCAATTCTGTTATTCTAATCATGAAAATTTGTGCCAGGTGATGTGTTAAATTGATTTCAATACATTATCTCATTTAATCCTCATAGCAACACTGAAAATTAAGTGAATGCCAATTCAAAGATGGGGAAACTGGCACATGAGGTATACCTTGTTTAGGATCTCATGCACACAGGTGCTAAGTGGTTTAGCCTAGATTAAATCTCACAATTAAATTTGATTTCATTTTGAAAAGTTTAAAAGAGATTAACCAAGAGCATTCACAAAGATATGCAATCATTCTCCCCATTGAAAGGAGTGAAAACTCCTTGGAAAAATGGCTGATTGGAAATGAAATGGAGAAATGGATCCGTTAATATAGAAAATGAGCCTGAAACATCTTGTCTTGAATGAAAGCAAAAAAGGTATCAAAGACTCTTAGAGTTAGAAAGGGACACAAGAGACAAAATGAAAGTACTCATTGTGGCCAAAGATGGGGTCATGTTAACATCAAATAAAATAACTAATTTTTAATGACTCCTTGAATGTTTCATTTAAAATCCATGAATTCATGATGATGATCAAAAGGAAAAAACAAAAAAATATTAGTTACTAACTGCTGCATAACAAATTACTCCAAAATTTAGAACTAAAAACATAATCAGGCAAAACCCAGAAGTGGGTTTTCTTTCTTTTTCTGAAGAAAGAAAAGTTAAGAGTTATTATAGTAAAGTGAAGTTTTATGAATTGTCACTCCTGTATTCTTAGTCCTAGGACTAGTTTGGTCCAGGACAGTTATTAGTCAGATGTCAGGTGGTCTGGATAATGGAAGCCAGGTGGCCTGGAGAATAGGCATCAAGAGGTCTGGTCACACCTTGAGTCCTTTGGGGGTAGTCAGAGGATTGTCTATACATAAATAACTGTCCAGGCACTGACATAGAACTAGATAGTCCAAAAGCTTAAGTTCCCAGACTAGTTAAGACAAGAAAAAGATTTCCTTATGCCTCAGCCTTCCCAATGTTAATAATGTACCAGCTTGGTTAAAGTGACTCCATTTTGTATTTTCCCTTTCTTTACTGTTTTTAAAATATATTTTATTGATTATGCTATTACAGTTGTCCCATTTCCCCCTTCACTTCCCTCCACCCTGTACACCCTCTCCCACCCACATCCCTCCCTTTAGTCATGTCCATGTGTCATACTTACAAGTTCTTTGGCTTCTACATTTCCCATACTATTCTTACCCTCCCCCTATCTATTTTCAACCTACAAGCTATGCTACTTATTCTCTGTACCTTTTCCCCCTCTCTCCTCTTCCCACTCCCCTGTTGCTAACCCTCCAGGTGATCTCTATTTCTGTGGTTCTGTTCCCGTTCTAGTTGTTTGCTTAGTTTCTTTTGGTTTTACTTTAGGTGTGGTTGTTAATGATTGTGAGTTTGCTGTCCTTTTACTATACATGTTTTTTCTTTATCTTCTTTTCTTAGATAAGTCCCTTTAACATTTCATAAAATAAGGGCTTGGTGATGATGAACTCCTTTAACTTGACATTATCTGAGAAGCACTTTATCTGCCCTTCCATTCTAAATGAAAGCTTTGCTGGATAGAGTAATCTGGGATATAGGTCCTTGTCTTTCATGACTTGGAATACTTCTTTCCAGCCCCTTCTTGCCTGTAAGGTCTCTTTGGAGAAATCAGCTGACAGTCTGATGGGAGCTCCTTTGTAGGTGACTGTCCCCTTATCTCTTGCTGCTTCTAGGATTCCCTCCTTCATTTTTACCTTGGCTAATGTAATTATGATGTGCCTTGGTGTGTTTCTTCTTGGGTCCAACTTCTTTGGGACTCTCTGAGCTGCCTGGATTTCCTGGAAGTCTATTTCCTTTGCCAGAATGGGGAAGTTCTCCTTTATTATTTGTCCAAATATGTGTTCAATCTGTTGCTTTTCCTCTTCCCCTTCTGGTACCCCTATAATTCAGATGTTGGAACGTTTAAAGATGTCCTGGAGGTTCCTAAGCTTCTTCTTGTTTTTTTTTGTTTTTAATTCTTATTTCTCCATTCTTTCCTGTTTGGTTGTTTTTTTCTTCCTTCTGGTCCACTCTATTGTTTTGAGTCCCAGTTTCCTTTCCATCACTATTGGTTCTCTGTGCATTTTCCTTCATTTCTTTTATGGTAACCTGCATTTTTCATCTAATTTGCATCCCAAATCAGCCAATTCTGTGAGCTTCCTGATCACCAGTGTTTTGAACAATGCATCTGATAGATTTGCTATCTCTCGGTCCCTTAAAATGATGAGCCCTGGGGCATTGATCTGTTTTTCTGTTTGAGACATCTCTCTCTCTCTCTTTCTCTCTCTCTGGCTCTCTCTGTCTCTCTGTCTGTCTCTCTCTCTCATTTTTGGTCTGGTCACTCCTGATACGGTGAGGGGCGGAGTCTTATGTGTTCACCAGGGCTGGGCACCCCAGTTGCTAGGTTGTGACGTTGTATGTGGGGGCGGGAGGGAACAATGGCGGTAGCTCCGTTCTCTGTGGGACCTCACTCCCTTCTCCTGGGTTGCGCACTCTGCCCTGCTCCACAATCACCACCTCACTGGGTCTGCCAGCTACCACCTGGGTACTCAGGGTCCACCTGCTGCATACTTGCACACCCCATATGCCTTACTCGCCCCTGGGTACCTTATGCGCCCAACTCTCTCTACTCTCCTCGCTGTGACCCGCGCCTCTCGGCACCTCCTACCAGTCTGGATGAATAGGTCTACTTCAACTTCTTGGCTGTCTGACTTCCATTCAGGTAAATTTTCTGTTAGTTCTAGGTGTTATTCTGCCTCTAAATTGTTGTTGTTCTAATCTTGGTTATGCATGGAGGTACGGTGTGCCCACCTATGCCTCCATCTTGCTGGAAGTCTCCCCTTTCTTTACTCTTTACATCTGAATCAAACATTAAATATTGATGATCTCACAGAGTTTCTGCAGCTCAGGAATCTGAGAGCAACTTAGCTGTTGATCCTGGTTTGATCAAAAGGTTTCAGCCAGGACATTGACCTAGGCTGCAGTCATCTGAAAGCTTGACTGAAAGCTAGATCCACTTCTAAATTCACTCATGTGGCCTTTGGAAGGAGGCTTTTCAGTTCCTTACCATATGGGACACTCTTCATAACATGGCAGCTGGCTTCCCCCAGAGTGTGATCTGAGAGTGAGGGAGAGAAAAAGAAAACAAAGATAGAAGCTACAGTTTGTTTTATAACCTAATATTAGAACCCAATATTAGAAGTAACATAACATCACTTCTGCCATATTCTATCAGTCACATAAACCAAGCCTGGTATAATATGGGAGGGAGCTGCACAGGTTATGACACTGGAAGTCAGTGCTAAATGCCATTTTGAAGGATGGCGAACATATCATTGGTCATAGTGCCTAAGACACAACTACTTACTCTGAATATTGGCAATTAAATTGAAATGTAAACATTTATTGTCTTTTCTGCATGGACTACATTTCTGGATAATTAAATATCCCTAAATAGATAGGTTGATAAGAGAAAATCCTTTTTTACAAAGGGATTCCAGCTCATAAATGTGAAAAAATTATTGAATTGGGGAAAATCACAGTTTTGCAACCCCTAGTGGAATGGTCAATTCAAGCAAAAAAAAAAATAATCAATGAAACCACCAAAAGTAAGGTTTATGGGGAACTTTACATGGAGGGATTTAACTCTCAAGTGCCAAACCTGTAGATTAATTTTAGCATCACGAAGAGTCGAACAATCAGACATTATATGCCTCCTGGTATAAAGCAAAAAGAAGCACATCAGTATACCTAAGAAGAATTCTTACACATGAAGATAAACCAAACTCTAATTAGAATTTTAGAGGTAACATCCAGATAGCAGGAAATACAAGGCAGATAGACAAATTAAATAAGGACACAAATAGACAAAGACAACATAGGGAACATTCAGGACAAATGGCCCAATTTGTTTGATGCAGGGGGGAGGAACATGGAAGGGGGAATTAGTCTATGTCTACATAAAAAGAAAACTAAGAGCAAATAAAGAATGCTGATGTTAGATCTGAATTCAAAAAAAGATATTTTATATACCTGAGTCCATTTGAGTATGGACTCAGTTTTAGATGTTAACCAGGAGTTATTTTCATTTTTTTACGTGGGATGATGGTATTGTGGTTGCGTTAGAAAAATTCCATACTTTTTAAGAGATGTGAAGACCATAAAATTAAAATAACTATTGGATTTGCTTTAAAGTATTTCAACAAGAAAAATGGAGAGGTTAATGAAACAGGTGTGGCAAACTCTTACTTGTTAAATCCTAGTGATGAGTGTATGAAAGCTCATTATACTGTTATCACAACTTTTGTGTAGAAAGTTGAATTTCTACATAAAATTTTTCATAATAAATTTTTAATTTAAAAAGATTTAATTATTTGTGTTCTTAGTATTTTGAAGTAGCTTATTCATATATTCACGTAACCAGTGTCTGTCCATTCTAGTGCAGACATCCCTCCATGACGGTGACGGGCCAATATAGTAATGCCTCAACCACCAGGACGGTGGCAAAGCTCACCAGCTGGCTCCAGTTCCTGGAAGGCTGAAGTGGGAGGAGGCCGTGGCGCGTTTCCAGGCAACTGCGGGACCAGCGAATTGGGTGGTCCCTAGAAAGTTACCAGAAATGAGTATTAGTTACCAGAAATGCAGGACTAGGAAGAGGAGTGGGGTTTTGTGTTTTTATTTCTTGGGAAGACTGTCCGCGGAAAAGTCTGTACCAGGAGCCCGCAGGAGGTGGGTCCGTGGGGTTCCTCCTCAGCCGGGGTACCTATCTTCCCTCCTGACACCCTCTGCTCTTCTTGCTCGCAGCGGTCCCTTATGCCTATTTTCTTATTTAGTCTTCTCTTCCGCATCCATGCCTGCGTGCATCCGTCCAGTTCCTGATTGAACCCACTAGTGCAGGCAGTTTCACACATTGGGAATACAGCAGTGAATACGATAGACAAAACCTCTGCCCTCAAGAACCTAGGAGCCACCACTGTAGTGAGGAAGAGATCAATAATCGACAATAGACGTAGTATATAAGTACCATATGCGTTGGAGAGAATGGTAAAGGCCATTGGCGTGTGGGGAAGGGGAATAGAGAAACTGCCGTGCAACGGGATTGGAAGGGGTGGGTAGGTTGCAATTTTAAATGCAGCAGCTACAGTAGGTCTCCTTGGGAAGATAACATACAAGCAAACACTTGAAGGAGACAAGATTGTCTGCCTTGAGGGTAGCTTGAGGTATGTGGAGGGAATAGCCAGTGCAAATGCTCTAAGACTGAAGAGAAAGAAGGCCTGTGGGTGAAGAGGATTCGATGAGGGAAGATAGTAGGCACATCTTATAGACATATATGCCACTTCAAGGACTTCAGCTTTTATTGTGAACCAGCAGGACAGACAGAAGTAATGAGAACATTCTATAGGGCCTTTATACCACTGTTTGAGTAAGATGGAGCCTTTGGGGGTTTTAAGCAGAGAGGTGAAATGACCCAAATTAATCTTTAAATGGACTGCTCTGTTATATTGAAAGGAGAGAGGTAGAAGGCAAAGAGAGAAGCAGACTAGTTACAAGGCTACTGTAGTGATGCAATGGAACGGGGTGGGTGGGGGACAGGGATAAAGGTGGTTTGGACCAGGGTGGTAGCATTGGCCTTTCTGTGCTAAATTGGCCTTCCTTCCTAAATTTGTCTTCCTGTGCTCCCTACTCTCCTATAGATACTTCACATTCTCAGTGATTCTCCTTTTTGCTATGGTCAGTTTTCTTTTATTCCTTCATTGAATATGTAGGAAAACAAGGTGTGAGATCACAGGTAGCTAAATGCTGTTGATGAAACCCAAATCCAGGGCAGTGTTTGGCATATCAAGCCAAAAAGCAGCCACCCTATGGGTCCCCAGGGAGGCCCACTGACTTATGTCCTCCAAAGGAGGCTGACATTCACCAGAGACACTTCAATGTTTTGTTGTTGTTGTTGTTTGTTGTTGTTGTTTTTGCCTAGGCAAAACCAGAATTGACTTTGGGAGCCGGATCTAACCAGCAGGGAAGAACTGGAACACTGGTGAAAAACTGTAAAAGAAAGCTGGATAAAACATGCAGCAGGTTAGAAGGAGAGTGTCTGCAATGTATTACACCAAGGGAAGGAGAAGTGAATCCAGGAAAGGAGAAAGGCAGTGGGAGTGGCACTGGGCCTAAATGGACTTTGCAGAAATTTCCTTCTAGATATTTTTCCTGGATGTCCTGGCGATCATTAAAGCTTTTTAGTTATATAGAGTAATTGGATATAATTTTTATTTTTTATAAGGTATATCAGGGGCTGAGTCTCAGATTTTCTCTTCCCCCTAGGTATTTCCGAGTGTCGATTTTTATGGATGAAACTTTGTAGTTGCTTTCAGCACCCCACAGGGGAGCTGAAAATTCCTGCTTTCCATAACCTCATGGAAATCATTCTGTGCTCTGCAATAGGTTGTGGTATCAGATGATAGTCCAGGACCACAAAGATAGCTGCTTTGGACCCCTGGTGCCCATCTCCTACAGGAAAGAAGGGAGGCAAACAGGGTATTGTGGCAGGAGTTTTAGCAGCTGAGAATGGAACAGGGACTCAGAATAGGTGGGAGATGCTTCCTGGGGACTTGCACTCAGCTCATTATTGAGCATTTGCAAAAAGTATTCTGTTATTTCTATACTAGGTTTAGATCAGTATTGAGAGGAGCTAAGTTATTTACTACCTGCCCTCATCTTAAGTAAAATTTGAAAAAAAATAATCAAAGATTATTTTTAACATGTTTTTAAACATGAATTAAAAGATTTTACAAAGCAATATATCAAAGAAATTGAATGCATTCAATCATATATACCAGCAGTGATCCCCAGCCTTTTTTGGCATCAGAGACCGGTTTTGTGGAAGACAATTTTCCATGGACTGGGGGGTGGGGGGAATGGTTTTGGGATGATTCAAGTGCATTACATATATTGTGCACTTTATTTCTATTATTATGACATTGTAATATATAACAAAATAATTTTATAACTCACCATAATGCAGAATCAGTGGGAGCCTGTTTTCCTGCAACTAGACAGTCCCATTTGGGGGTGATGGGAAACACTGACACCCAAAGTGTGTTGTTTATGTCCAGTCTACTCCATAATCTTGTTTTGGTTACTGTCACTGCAGAAAGCTCTGCTTTACAAAGATAGGATGTTGGAAATGGAAGCAGTCTTTCAAATGCTTTTGCAACAGTCTCAGGATATCCTGCCTTGACTTTAATCCAGAATGTATGGAAATTTAAAGTCATCTCAAACATGGTTTTAAGGCCACCATCATCTGCAGTCTCAAGCAGTTGACCTTCTAGCACAGACAAAGCTGATTCACCTGGCTTATTCACAAATGGGTCACAGATCCATTCCTTCCCAGTTTGGGGTTCCTTTTTGATTGTGAGGTAATGCTCAAACTCTTGAAAGCTGAGATAGGTGATCATGCATCAGCTGGGAGAAAAAATGCCCTGGTTCAGTCTCTTTCAAAATCTCTACTGATGTTTAAAACATGTCAAAAATCCCAATGTTCACTCATTGCCCCCATAATTCAAGTTTGGCTTTGAATGCAGCAGCTTTATCTGCTGACTTGAACACAGTTATCATTCTCCCCTGAAGTGACAGATTGAGTTTATTGAGCAGGTTGGATATGTCATGCAAGTTACAAGTTTTGTGGCCCATTCTTTGTCACTTAAATGTGCTGCCAGTGGTGACAGTTTTACTAAAAGAACTAAAAAACTCTGGCCAGTGATCTACTTTTAGAGAGGCTTCTCACTTCTGTGTATAAGAGAAGACCTGTGTGCTCTACACTCATCTACTCACAGAGCTGCAAGAACAGACTTAAGTGCATGTACTTTAACGTGATTGATAATTTTAATATCCTGCAAAACAGTAAGTTCAGGTAACATTTTTTAGCTAGCCAGCTTTTCTCTATGGATGACACAGTGTGTAGACTCTCATTCAGAAGTGACCTTTTTGACCCAAGTAGTGAAACCAGAAAGCCATCCAGTAATGGCAAGTACTCTGTGAATATACCAACAAAATGACCAATTCAGTTTTCCTGCTGTGTAATCATTCAAAGACTTGAATAGTTCTGCAGCTGTAGTGTTGGTTGGCAACAAAAATACACATAACATATCCTCATGCACATCCTTGTGAAAAATATATCACAAAAATCATTGCCTTGTTTCAACATCAGTAGACTCATCAACCTAGACTGCGTACCATTGTGACTCATTAATCCTCTCTAAAAATTATGCCTCAATGTCTTCTGCTATTTCATCAATTCATCTAGCTGTGGTGCTAGCTGAAAGAGGAACATGTGCCACCTTTTGAATTTTAGCCTTTCCTAAAAGTTAACCACAAAAGTCCTTAGAAGCAGGCAGGATCAACTCTTCACCAATTGTAAAGGGCTTCTTAGCTTTAACAATGTAGTTAGCCACTAAGAATGATACTCTCAGTGTAGACACATTGGATGAAGTGGTGGCCTTTAATAATTGCTTCTATTCTTCATGTTCACATTTTTTTTTCTTGTGAAAAACTCTAAAGGCTTGTCTTTTACTGCAGGGTGCTTGGTCTCCATGTGGTGAAGCAGTTTTGAAGGTTGCATGGTTTTGTTGGGTAGCTGGTCACCATGTATTATACAAAGTGGGCCTGGAGAATATGAATCACTATAGAGAACTGGTCTGCGTGGCAATGGCAAAGGTAACTCAGCCCTGGTTTGGAAAACTGACAGGTGCAAGCCGGCATACAGGAGACAGGCCCACAGATCAGCTTTCCCACGGGGAATCAGGCCTACATTATATCTAGGCTGCTTTGAGGCTTGCTTTTGCTAAGACTCCCTCACCCTGAGTTAAGGCAGCAAGTGTTTAATGTATATCTTTGAAGTAATTTCCTAAAGTCTGTGCTAAACTGTTACGCAGTCTGGTTTTTTAATGTATATATATAATTTATATATAATATAACATTTAATGTATTATATAGAATATATTTTATATATTAATATATTATATATATAAACTTGTGTAATTCATTAATCCCCATCCAACCACAATTTTACTAACAAGTAAAATTTGAGTATGTGTGTAATTTTATTTCTGTAAACCTTTTGGAACCCTGAGGTTTTAAAAGTACAGTATGGGTACCTAAGAGGTAGAAGATAAAGCAGTGTCGAAGGAAGGAGCAAAAGTTTTCATTTTATTTTATTTTTATTTTTGATTTTAAGGAGAGAGGAAAAGATGGAGAAAGAGAGGTAGAGAAACATTGGTGAAGGAGAGAAACATTGAATGGCTGCCTTCTATACACACCCTGAGTGGGGACCAAACCTGCAACCCAGGCATGTGCTCTTACTGGGAATCAGACCAGTGACCTATCAGTTTTTGAGATAATATCTAACCAATTGAGCCTCAGTGGCCCAGGGCAGAGGAAAAGTTTTGTTATGAAACTTTGGGCAAAATAAAGTGAGATGGGGACATGTGAAGCTGGGCTTAGAATGCTCTAGAGTGGCACATGTGAAGCAGAAGGTAGATAAAATTTAATGGAAGTGGTTGCTGAAAGGTGGTGCAGGAGATAGTGTTACCAAGTCTAGAGTCATAAGATCAGGTGAAAAGGCATAGACTTTTGGACAGAGGACTAGGTACATGGGTACCCCAAGTAGGCTTTTTTGTGTATTTTACCTGCAAAGAAAAAAAGTAAAATCTATTTCTAAGTATATTATTGGAATTTCTAGAGGAGAAATACTGAAATTTCTATTGTACAAGGAATCATAAATGAAAAATTAAATATGTAGAACATACTTACTACAAATTAAGAGTGGTAGAAATACTGGATGTTGCTTAACTTGGGTGCTCATTTTATTTGATTTTTTAAATATAAAAATATGTACACGTTTTGACAATAAATGCTGATTATGGAAGATGACGGTGAGGTAGGTGGGAGTGGAGCTCACTTCCCCTTGTGAACAGGTGGAACACCTAGCTAATCTTCTGAGGAACAGAGTGAACAGCCAACAGTATCCCCTCATATATGAAGCTTGGAGGCCAAAATTGAAGAGGAGATTGAAAAACAGACACTAAGGAGATTGCTTTGGTACCGTAAGATTCCTTGAACCAAAACAGGGACCAGCGTTGCTGCAGCCTCAGGCCTGGTGCCTGCCCCCCTGATCCTTGGAGGAGAGCTGAATCAAGAGCTCCCTCTAGTATAAAGCAAGGAAGATAGAGCAGCACAGGGATGGATCTGGATGCTTGAAGTTGCTGGGGGGAATAAAGATGAAGTGGGAGAAGCACATGGGCAGTGTTCACCCAATGAGACTGTGGATGCTGGCTGGGTCATTACCAGAGAAATTGGGGAGGAATCATGAGTTCTTTGGGTTCTACATTTCCTATACTATTCTTAATCAGGTGATGCCTGGAGAAGGGAGAAGAATTGGGCTGTGATGGACCCTGATCCAGATATCTCCAGTCTTGTTGGAAAGTTGGACTGTGTGAGAAAGGTCCGGCACTTGTTAGGATGGCAGGCTTGCACAGGAGGATTTTGTTCAAAAAATGGCTCTCAGTGGCTGTTTAGGAAACTCTCCCACAGAGGCTGACCCTGCTGCCCCAGCCACACCCCCAACACCGCTGCAGCCTCGGCCCCGCACCCACACCTGATGCCCCAGCAACATCAGCCGCAGCCCCAGCTGGGCCCTTTCCCCCCTTCTGCAGTAACTGTGGTGTAGTGCCACCACCCCTGCCACCACAACCATGGCAGCACCGTGACCCCATGTGGCCTGGATGGCTTGCTAAGAGGAAGGAGGAGGCGCCCCCCTCAGAGGAGAGCAGCAGGGCTCAAGGAGCTAGCAGTCCCCAGAAAGACTTAACTCAATGGGGGATCTGTACTACCCTGAAGAGACTTTGAGAGTGCCTAGCACCTAGGACAGCAAAGAGTGAAAAGGTGTTGTGTGAGTTGTCCCTAATTAGTGCCCCTCAAGGATGGCACAAGTGGTGGTTTGAAGGCCTGACACAGAAGGGCAGTGTGAACCCAGCAGTGAACAGAGGAACTGGTCTGGAGACTGGGCAACTGTGAGAGTGCATGCTACACCTGGCCTCCATCCTGGTAAAATCACAGGAAGGGAGAAAAGTGAAACCTGACCCCCTCAGCCTGTGGCAGCCAGGAAGACCAGCAGAACTTGCCTGGATAGTTTAAAGTCATTAGGAGGCTTTTCTTTCTTCTTATTTTTCTTTTTCCTTTCCCAAGTGATACAGTAAGTCCTAGAACTGAAAGGACCAGAGTCAGACCCAAAGAAGGATCACAAGGATAATCCCAACAACTGAGAAACTGAGACAAATTTCACTTTGCTATTCCAGGGAACTTACATGTTATTGCTTATTTTTATTATTATTATTTTTCCACTATTTTACTACTTTTATTTTATTAGTAATTTTTATTTATCTTCTTTCTGTTTATCTTTCTTCATTTTGTTTGTTTAATTGCATTGTTTGACTGGTTTTCCTTGTTCTCTCCTTCATAGTGTATTTTTAATTTTCCTTCTTTCACTTCACTTGTGTTCTAATAACACACTACTGTAGGTCATGTACTTCCTATTCCTGTTATTCAGATCATATAGATTCTGTCATATGATTTTTATTCCAGCTTTATTGTAAATAACTGTTGTACATACAACTGTAAATACTATATAATGCTCCTCCTGGATCTTAGCCCATTTCTCTATCTTCTGGAAGCTTATTACTGTTGTGGTTAACTCTGTTCCCTCGCACACTATGCCTACTTTCTATCCTTTATTCTCACTATATCTCATAATCTGACCTTCCACAAGTTCTCTGTTTTCTGGATTGAAATCACACTCCTTCGCCCCTCTAACAAAAGTCATAACTCTTTTCCACTCTTTCTAAAAAGTGACTAGTTGGGTGAAATGTCACAGTTAACACTATACTTACTCAAAGGATTTCCTATCTTCTCTCTACATGTTGGTACTTTAAATGCCATAGAATACAATCCCGCTATCATAATCCATTTTACCTCACCCCTCCAACTGATCACATACAAGAGTAGGTGGGAGCTACTCTTGTAGCTCTGGAAGCTACAAGTAATATCACTGCTGGAAGAGAGAACCCACCAACAAAGGAACCACCAACAGATAATAAAGAAAGATGGTGGAGGACTGAGTGAAAGGCACACTACCCTCCACCCAGGATGAATCTGGAATTACAACTAAACAGTGGAGAAATGCCCAGAACAAGCAAGTGAACAATAGTGAGAGAGAAGCCTCAAAACCTCTGACGCACAGAAGAACAAGCTTCAACACAACCTGTCAACACCTGCACAACAGAATACAGGATGTGTTGGGTGGAGTAATCCTCGGTTAACCAGCTGGAGGGAAGGACCCACCAGAGACAGACCCAACAACAATCATAATGCAAAGACATCCATAGAGCCAACATAAATGACAGCCTAAGACCAACAAGCTCAGAAGATCAAGGAGACTGCACTACTGAATCTCATGGGTCTTCTACCATAGAAGTTCACACCACAAACCCAGGGAGTCAGAACAGATCAATTTAAGAAGCAGAGGCTAACAAGAAGAGTCTTACAAATCATGGGAAGAAAACAAAACAATCCCCAAATGAAAGGAAAGAAGGAAGCCTCAGGAAGAATGCTAAATGAAATAGAGGCAACTCAACTATCAGATATTGACTTCAAAGCAATGGTTACAGGGAAGCTCAATGAGCTCACACAGAATTACCAAAACTACAGGGAAACTACAATAAACTCAGTGCAAATTATATCAACATGAAAAATCAATTGAAACTATCAACAAGGGTCAAGAGGAAATAAAGAATACACTTTATGAATTGAAGAACACAGTAGAAAGAATCAAAATCAGGCTATATGAAGCAGAGGATTGAATCAGCAACCTGGGTGACAAGTTAAAACAGAACTCCTAGAAAGAGCAAGAAAAGGAAAAAAAGACTCACGAAGAATAAAGAGGCATTAAGGCGACTGTAGGAAAACATGAAATGTAAAATACCTGTAGCATAGGGATACTAGAAGGAGAAGAAGGGCAAGAGATAGAAAACCTGTTTGAAACAGTAATGATGGAAAACTCCCTTAATTTGATGAAAGAAAAAGCCACAGAAATCCAGGAAACACAGAGAGGTGTTTTCCCAGTCTTTGGGTTCCAATCAAGAGGAACCCAAAGAGGCCCACTTCAAGGCACATCTTAATTAAAATGGCAAAATTCCAAGACAAAAAGAGAATTTTAAAGGCAGCAAGGGATAAACATGAAGTAACATACAATGGGGCCTTGTAAGACTTGCAGGCGACTTCTTAATGGAAATGCTTCAAGCCAGAAAGGATTCGCAAGAAATATTCCAAGTAATAAAAAACAAAAAACTGCAACCAAGACTACTGTATCCAGCAAGGCAGAGTGAGAGAGAGAGGAACACAGGTACAAAGGAAGTAAAATGACAATGAATGAGTACCTATCAATAATACCCTTAAACATAAATGGATCAAATTCTCCAATCAAAACACATTGAATAGCTGAATGGATAAGAAATTATGACCCTCACATATGCTGCCTACAAGAGTCCAACCTCAGGACAGAAAACCTACAGAGACTGAAAGTGAAGGTCTGGAAAAATAATATTCCAAGCAAATGGACAGGGAAAAAAGCCAAAATAGCAGTCCTCATATCAGACATAATAGACTTCAAAACAAGGGCCATACAAAAACACCCAGAAAATCACTTCATAATATTCAAGGGAAAAATCTATGAAGAAGACATAAACATTGTGAATATATATGCATAGAACAAGGAACACCCAAACATATAAGGAAAATCTTGAAGGACTTCAAGACAGATATTGACAGCAACACACTTATAGTAGGGGATTTATCATTGTCAAAAATGGATAGATCTTCCAAACAAAATATCAACAAAGATATTGCAGTATTGAACAATATACTACATCAAATGGACTTTATATATATACATATATATGCACACATATACGTATATGCATATATACATATAAATATACATATATATATGTACGATGAATATATATATGACCTTTCATCGTAAAGAAACAAAATACCCATTCTTTTCAAATGTAAATGGAACATTTTCAAAAGTAGACCACATGATAGGACACAAAACAAACCTTATATAGTTCAAGAAAATTCAAATCATATCAAGCATTTTCTCTGACCACAAGAGACTGAAACTAGAAACCAACCTCAAGGAAAAAACTCAAAAACACTCAAACTCATGGAGATTCAATATCATGCTATTAAACAATGAATGGGTCAAGAAGGAGATCAAGGAACGAATAGGAATCAAAAGTTTCTGGGAACAAATGAAAATGAACTCAAAACAACCCAAAACTTATGGGACACTGCAAAGGCACTCCTGAGAGGGAAGTTCATAGTGATACAGGCCCTACCTAAAAAAGATAGAAAATTTCAAATAAACAACCCAACCCTATGCCTACAAGAACTTGGGGAACAACAACAAAGAGCCCAGAGCAAGTAGAAGGAAGGAAATAACCAGGATCAGAGCAGAATTAAACAACCTAGAAACTAAAAGCACAATTCTAAGGATCAATGAATCCAGGAGCTGGTTCTTTGAAAATGTAAACAAAATCAACAAGCTTTTAAGCAGACTCATCAAGAAGAAAAGACAGAGGACCCAAATAAACACAATCAGAAATGAAAGAGGAGAGATTACAACTGATACTACAGGAATACAAAGAATTGTAAGAAATAAGTATGAACAATTTATATGCCAAGAAATTTTAAAACCTAGGTGAAATGGACAAATTTCTAGAAAAATACAATCTTCCAAAACTGAATGAAGAAGCAGCAGAAAGCCTGAACAGATCAATAACATCTGATGAAATTGAAGCAACAATAAAAAAAAAAACTCCCAACACACAAAAGCCCTGGACCAGACAGTTTCACAGGAGAATTCTACAAAGCATTTAAGGAAGAACTAACCCCTATCCTTCACAGACTATTCCAAAAAATCCCAAAATATGGAATTCTCCCAAACTCTTTTTATGAAACCAGCATCATCCTAATGCCAAAATCAGATGAAGACACACACACAAAAAGAAAGAAAATTACAGACCAATATCACTGATTAACATAGGTACTAATATCCTCAACAAAATATTGTCAAACCTCATTCAGCAATACATTAAAAAGATCATACACTGTGATCAAGTGAGATTCATCTCAGGGATGAAAGGATGGCACAATATTTGCAAATCAATAAACATAATACATCACAAAAATAAAAGGAAAGACAAAAATCACATGATCATATCAGTAGATGCATAAAAAGCATGTATACAGGACCCATTTATGATAAAAACACTCATCAACATGGGAACAGAGGGAGCATTCCACAACACAATAAAGGACATATACGAGAGACCTACAGCCAACATCATATTCAATGGGCAAAAACTTAGAGCTCTCCCTGTAAGATCAGGAATGAGATAAAGATGACCACTTTTATGACTCCCGTTCCTCATTGTATTGGAAATCCTAGCCACAGCAATCAAACAATAAAGGGAAACAAAAGTCATCCAAATTGGAAAAAAGGAAACAAAACTGTCATTGTTTGCAGATGACATGATAATGTACATTACAAATTCTATAGATTTCACCAAAAAAAAAAAAAAAACTCGAGCTAATAAGTGAATTTGGCAAAAGAGCAGGATACAAAGTCAATATTCAGAAATCAAAGACATTTTTGTATACCAACAATGAAATATCAGAAACAGAAATCAGGAAAAATATCCCATTTAATATAGTAACAAGAAAAATAAAGTACTTAGGAATAAACCTAACTAAGGAGGTAAAAGACCTGTACTCAGAAAACTACATAACACTGAAGAAAGAAATTAAGGAAGACACAAATGGAAGCATGTATCATGCTCATAGATTGGAAGAACTGACATCACCAAAATGTTCATACTACCCAAAGCAATTCATAGATTCAATGCATTCCCTATTAAAATACCAATGACATATTTCACAGATATAGTAAAAACATTTCAAAAGTGTATATGGAAACATACATGACCACAAATAGCTGCAGCAATTTTGAGAAAGAAGAGCAAAGTAGGAGGTATCACAATACCAGATATGAAACTGTATTACAAGGCCACTGTATTCAAAACAGCCTAGTACTGGAAGAAGAAGAGACACATAGACCAATGGAACAGTATAGAGATCCCAGAAATAAACCGAAGTCTCTATGGTCAATTAATACTTGACAAAGGGGGATGAAGCATAAAATGGAGTTAAAATATCCTCTTCAACAAATGGTGTTGGAAGATATGAACAATTACAAGCAAAAAATAAAATGAAACTCAGTCACCAACTTACCCCATACACCAAAATAAATTCAAGGTGTATAAAAGACTTAAATATAAGCCATGATACCATAACAGTCCTAGAGGAAACCATAAGCAGGAAAATATCAGATGTTCCACACAGCGATATTTTCCACAGTATGTCCCCTAAACAAATGGGACCTCATCAAAATGCAAAGCTTCTGCATGGCTAAAGAAAACAGCATTAAAATGAAAAGAGAACTATATATATGGGACAACATATTAGCCAGTGATACCTCGGACAAGGGTTTGATCTTCAAAATATGTAAAGAACTCACATGACTCCATTCCAGGAAGACAAGCAGCCCAATTAAAAAATGGGCAGAGAACCTGAACAGACACTTTTCCAAGGAGGACATACAGAAGGCAGAGAGGCATGTGAAAAGATGTTCAGCAACAGTAGCCATGAGAGATATGCAAATTAAAGCCACAATGAGATACTACTTCACACCAGTCAGAATGGTCATCATAAACAAATCAACAAACAAGTGTTGGAGAGGATGTGGAAAAAAGGGAACCCTAATGCACTGTTGGGAATGCAAACTCTTTCAGCCCCTGTGGAAAACAGTATGGAATTTCCTCAGAAAGCTAAAAATAAAACTGCCTTTTGACCAACATTTATACTGCTGGAATTATACCCTAAGAACCTGGAAACACCAATCCAAAAGTACCTATGCACCCCAATGTTCATAGCAGCACAATTTACAATAGCCAAGTACTAGAAGCAACCTAAGTGCCCATCAGCAAATGAGTGGATCAAAAAACTATGACACATTTACACAATGGACTACTACACAGCAGAGAGATAGAAGGAGCTCCTACCCTTTGTGACAGCATGGATGGAACTAGAAAGCATTATGCTAAGTGAAATAAGCCAGGCAATGAAAGACAAATACCATATGATCTCACCTTTAAGTGGAACCTAATCAACAAACCAAACAAGCAAGCAAATATAACCAAAGACTTTGACATTAAGAACAATCTGATATTAACCACTGGAAGGGTGGGAGTAGATTATAGGGAGAAAGGGGGAAAGGGTTTTCGGGAACAGCTGTTAAGGACACATGGACAAAACCAAATGGGGTGGTATCAGGGGAGGGAGGTGGGGATGCCTGGGTGGCAGGGGGAGCTGTGAGCAATAAATTCAGACATCTGTATTTGAACAATACAACAACTAAAATAAAAAGAGAGACACTCTAGAAATATTTCCTCTTTCTTCTTACAATCTCCCACAATAAAGAGCTACTAAAAAGTAATAACAATAACAACAAAAAAGAGTTAAAGGCTTTATCCTTAGTTGATAGGCTTAAGTGATTAATCCAGGTGGAAAGCTGTTATTCCCAGAACAGGAATGAATGGGCACAAAGTCCAGGAGGTTGACAAGCAATTCAACCTTTGTGCCCCACGGGGTCTGCAAGCAATGGAGATATTATCTGAGCCATTGTGTTCCAGAGAATAGTTGATCCATGAAAAAGATGTACTAGGAAAATCACCACCTGGCTGCAATTCTGATTCAATTAATTTTTTTCCTAAACTACTTACCTGCCCTTTCTTCTCCTTATAAAAAGTTTGGCTTGAAATGAGATATTAAGGTGTTTTTTGAGGTTATATAACCCACCGTCTTCTAAGATCACTGGTCATCTGAATAATGTGCCTATAAAAATTGAATCTTTGTCTCTACCTATTGGTTCTGGTAGTGACAGGCAGCACAAACACTGACTTTTCTAGTTTCATATTAATTGTAAACAATGTGTTTAATTTTCAGTCCAGTAGTCATCAGTCCTGCAGTCATAAAAACTGCTTTCTTGTTATCTTTGCAAACAGTTTTTTTGATACACAATATGGGCTTAGTCCCATACAGCTCAATTTTCTGACATTTCTCAGTGATATTTGTTTTGTAGTCTAATTGTAATTTTTGCTGTGTTTGTGTGAGGAGGTGAGTTGTGTTTATCTATACCTCCATCTTAACCAGAAGCCCCCAAATTGTGTAGCTTTTGAATAAAAACTCTTTTTTTATCAACAAAATATTGCCACTAGAATTTTTCCTAGAGGATGGCAGTGGGCAGCAAAGACCCACTTGCTGTTCAATAACAGTCATAATGAAAGTTATGCTAAAATATTTAATTCCAAAGTCAAAGTGTTGCAAATGGATATGGGGTCCAGGCTCTTGGTGGTCATAAATAAAGAATTGGACTGACCATGCAGATACTGTAAAGTAAAGCAAGTGGGTACTTTATTAAGGAAAATACACTTCCCAAGACATGGGAATGGGCCATCTCTGGCCAGGGAATTATTCCCTTCTGTTGAAGCATTACAGACTTTATAGAGTTTTTGTGTAAGCTTCTAGACATGCAATTTCCCACAGTCCTCCTTGATTGCCAACTTGGGGAGGAAACCACAGTCCTGATTAATATCAATTGTCACAAGGTGATTCTTGGAAATCAGGATGGTGACTGATGACAGCTGCAGTGTCTCAGTGTTTTCTATTCTATCTTCTGCCTCAACCTCCTCTGAGAGATATGTTTCTCAAAAATTCACTTTTGGGTTGCTGATGGAGGATGGTTGATCTTCTGTATCTACTTCCTGCTGGAATGGGACAGTAGACCCTGCCTGATGAATCATGAAACTCTCACCCTATCTTATCTAGTGGTTGGGAGGGAATTCCTGAGACCAGCACAGATGCTGGGTGTTGTAAAATGTTGGCATGTGATTCCCCAGGGATTGTTTGAAAACCAAGTCTGGAAGATATAAATTTAACCAACAGGTTAAATATGCAATGGCCAAAGATTAATAAGTACCAACAGAGGTAAAAAAACAAGTTGCCGAGGGAATGTGTTCCTTAATGGTATCCCAGATAGTTTCCCAGTTTCTGGGATACAATCCTTTTAGCTACATTGCTTGCTGTAATATTTTTGTCAGTACTTGTTTCTATTTGCCCTGATGAGTTTATCAAGAGGTATTAGCTGGAGCACAGACCCCAGCCCCCTGGGCTAATAAGTAATCTATTTAAAAGTCCACTCAGTTTTCTGGGCTGGCAAGGGTACTTTGAGGCTAGATTATGTGTTAATTAACTTGGCCCTAAGTACTGTTAGAGATATTCCTCCTAGATTCTCTGTCTTGGCCTAGGTCTGGGTGCTAAGTTGGTGTGATTGACTTGTTTCTTTATTATGCCTTCCACTGTATTGTGGTTGATGGTGGCAAACCCAGCAATTGTTTAAAGCATTGCCCCAGAGAAAATCCTGGGTAATTTAGAAAGGAGTATTGACCCAAGAAGTAGTAACAAGTGTGGAGATTGTTAGCAAGAACAGGTTTTATATTGACTTATTTTTAAGGTTGCTTCTTCTTGAACATGAATTTGAGATCTTCTAAGGGTTCAGAAGTATAAGTGGAGCCTGGATTCTTCTGCTGGCTCAGGAGAGAATCTGCTGGTTTTATTCTGGAAATATGGACCCAACCTGCCCCTAGCATCTTTATAACCATGGGACTATTTAGGACAACCTAGTAGGTTCCTTCCAATAGGTCTAGGCTGATCTGTAGGGGACCCCTCTCTCCAAGTTTTGGGAAGTACCTAATCCCCTGGAGAAACAGTGACCTGGAATTTTCCCTTGGGAGCAGATAAGATCTTATTTCCGTATTCCTGATAGTGCCTTTTGTAACTCTCCTAAATTTATTATATACGTAATTGCTTGATGGGTCTCTGCATCAAGTATCAGATCTAGAGTTAAGAAAGGCCTGCCATATAGCATCTTAAATGGACTGAGTCTAGTATGGACCTTAAGGGAGGCCCTGATTCTCAAGTTTCTTGTCAGAGCTTTGCCAATGCCTTTTTCAAGGTGTGATTTGCCTGTTCTACCTGCCCAAAGGACTGAGGTCTTCAAGTAAAATGAAGGTAATATTTCATGTCTACAGCCTCAGAGATTGATTGATGTTAGATGAAAAGGATGGCCCATTATCACTTTGTGGCAGTGTGGGAGACAAAATTGGAGTATTATTTCTTTTAGGGGGGTTTTGCTACTTTTGTGGCTTTCTCTGCCCTTGTAAGAAAAGCCTCAGTCTATCCAGTAAAGGTATCTATCAGGACTAATTAGTATTTGTATCCTCTACAGGGAGGCATTTTGGCAAGGTCAATCTACCAATCTTCACCTGGATAGGTCCCTCTTCACTGAATAGGCTCTAACAGTGGGGAAAAGAATTTTTCCCTCAGGGTTCTTATAGGCACAAAGGGTGCAGGCCTGGCAAATATTCTTTATGGTAGTTGTTAGTCCTTTGCCTGCAAATGACTTGTTAAGCATTGTTGTTGTGGCATCTCTTCCTATGTGGAAGAAATAATGCAAAGCCTTTAAAAATTTCCACTTGGAGGCCTGGGAAGGAAGAGTTTTTGGCCAATGTATATCCGAGATCCTTCATGGATGCCCCCTTGATCCAAAGCCCAAGATATCTTATCAGATGTATAGTTGCGCTTGAATTCGAACTGTTCATAGAGGACAATAAGATCAGTTGTTTGGAAGTTCCTAGTACTGCCTTCTTTGCCTCTTTGTCTGCCCTTCAATTTCCATTGGCGATAGGGCACATATCCTCCTGGCGACCTTTTGAATGCATTACTGCCACTTGTTTAGAGAGCTTAACTGCTTCCAATAGATTTAGAATTTCCAGTCCATGTTTAATGAGGGAAATATCTAACAGTAAGGAACCCCCTTTCTTTCTATATGGCAACTTTAGTATGCAGAACAAGGAAGGCATATTTGGAATCTGCATAGATGTGAATCCTTTTTCTTTGTCCTATAATAAGAGCTTGGGTAAGGGCCGAGAATTTCAGACTTCTGGGCGGAGGTTGAGGGTAGAAGGGGTTGTGTCTTAATGGTGTCATATAAACTAACAACTGCATATCTGCCTTTCCCTACCCATTCTGTACAAAGTTGCTTCCATCAGCAAACCACTCTTCATCAGAGTTTTCCAAGTGTTGATTTGTAAGTCAGCCTACTGGAATAGGTAAGATTAATAATCTCTGAGCAGGAATGAGTCAAGTATGGAAATTATTCTATATATATTTAAGGAGGTTGGATTTCAGGTATTATAGGTTTTTACATTTACTTCTGGATTGTCCAGAAGGGCATGATCTGGTCAATTTATTTCCTGTTAGCCAGAGATGCCATTTTATTTCTAATACTCATTGTATCTAATATGGAGTTAAGACCTCTAACTTCTGCCCAAGAGTTAATTTAGCAAACCTCCTCTGTTGACATGGCTGTAACAACAACAGCTCTTAGACATGGAGGCCACCTGGTTGCTACATTGTCTAGCTTCTTAGCTTCAGTGCAACTGTTTGAGGCTTGATTTCTTGTCATTGGACTAAGACCCTTAAGGCTATTCCCTACTTCTCTGCTATGTATAAAGAGAAAGGCTTAAGTTAGGGATGCCTAGGGCAGAGGCCTCACCTAGAGCCTGCTTGATTTTATTAAAAGCTTGATCATGTTCCTTTCTCCATATAATGGGTTTGTTGTCTGGTCCCTAAGTGGCTTCATAGAAAGGTTTTGCAATTAGTCCAAAGGTTGGAGCCAAAATTCTACAATATCCAGCCATTTCTAAGAAAGAGTGGATTGTTGTTTCGTAGTGGGTGGTGTTAACTTAGGGATTGCTTTTATTCTTTCTTGTGACAGTTGTCTAGATAATGGGGTTAGGATATATCCTAAATAGTTTATTTTCTATCTGGTAATTTGGACCTTTTTCTTAGAGAGTTGCTATCCCGGGTCCCCAAGGAAGTTCAGAGTTTGTAGTATTATGATGTGAGGCTTCTTTCTAGGGGCTGCAGACTAGGATATCATCTACATATTGTAAGATGGCTCCCTCTTATAATTGTTAATTCCCTTAGGTCTTTTTCTAATGCTCTTGCAGACAGATGAGGGCTATCTCTAAACATTTGTGGTAGTACTACCCAGGTATACTGTTGATGGGTCATTGTTTTGGGGCCTGTACACTCAAATGCAAACAACTATTGTGAATCTGGGTCTGCAGGGATACAAAAGAATGCATCTTTTAAGTACTGTATACTACTGAGTACAGCTCAATACTTGAGTGAGGATGGTGTAAACATTGGCTAAAAGAGGTTGGAGGAAAACAACAGCCTTGTTAACTATTTTTAAATCCTGGACCAATCTATACTCCCATGGTTTAGGGAGAGGGAGGTTTAAGAATAAACCTCCCTCTCCCTAAGGGGGTTGGTTTAAGAATAGGGAGGATTGGAGTATTGCCATGGGTATTAACAGGGTACTAGCAGGCCATGTGTTACAGATTTCTTTATGATGGGCTGCAGACCCTCTAAGGGCCTCCCATTTAATAAGATACTGTTTTCTATGGGGATAAGCTATCCCAGGCTTTAAACAAATTTGAACTGGTTGGGTAGTTTTGGCTTTTCCGGGAACCCCAGAGTCCCAAACTAGGGGACTTACTTTCTGTGAAATTTGTTCTAGGATGTCATTTTCTAATTGTCTTTTATTGGCTAACAAAATTTTAAAGATCTTAACAGGGACGTCCTGAAACATCGAATGGCCCCCAATATGGCCAAGTGATCTCATCCTAGCAATGGTATAAGCCATTTTGGAATAATTAGGAAAGAATATTTAAAAATTTGGCTTTCAAATTAACAGGTGACTGTGGGTATATAAAGACAAGTTCAAGATTTCCTTCAACCCCTATAATATTAATTGAACTAGAGGAGAGAGGTCCAGTGTATAATTGAGGACAGAGTGAGTAGCTCCAGAAGCAACAAGAAAGTTAATTTTCTTACATGTTAATCAAGGATTACTCAAGGTTTCGTTAGAGATCGAAATGCTGGTGTAGGCTGTGGCTAATCTGTTCCCAGGCACCCTCTGTCCTTAAGTGTTG